>NW_026973411.1:0-40236 GCF_036172545.1 Culicoides brevitarsis | reverse complement strand
AACATTGAACTAAATTTGTACAAAAAAAAAAATGTGTCAGCTGAGCAAACTTTCAAAAAGTGAAAACAACTATTTTTTTGTGTCAAAAAGCTTTTCAGTTTGCTGTCAAATATCATTCAAGCAGTTGTATTTTGTAAAAAAAAAATTTTTTTCCATACTTATGGGGCGCTTTGAAGATTTTTTTGCAACTATCGCAAATTGCAATCAAAGGTTTCTGACAAGAAAAATATTACATTCATTTCTGTTGGCGCTGGCCTTATTTCTTCTGGTATCGAACTTTTTATATGAAAATTATATGAGTTCATCTGAAAATTCAACGGATTTCACGAAATTAATTAACATTAATGACTTTCATTTTGTCATCCAGCAACCTCCATGTCCCGTTGAAGGAATTGATCTCGCAGTTTTTGTTGAATCAGCTCCTAATAATTTCAAAAAACGTCAAGTTATTCGACGAACGTGGGCAAATCAAACAGAAAATGGCAAATTTGGTCGATTTCGAGTGTATTTCACTCTTGGAACAGTTAAATCGAAGCAGAAACAAGACGAAATCATCTCCGAAAATGAAAAATATCACGACATAATTCAAGGATCCTTTGTCGATGATTATCGAAATCTCACTTATAAGCACGTTATGAGTCTAAAATGGGCAAAATATTTCTGTGGAAGTGCAAAAGTCGTTTTAAAAACTGATGACGATGTGATGTTCAACATGCCATTCTTGTTAAGTTCCTTCAAAACATCCTTTTGGGGGCAATAATTCTATGATGTAAATCAGAATTTCGTTTACGGGCGTTTGTTTCATGAGAATCCGATCGGACGAAGTTCAAAGGATAGACATCGAGTGACAGAAGAAGAGCTTCAAGGCAAATTTTATCCAGATTACATCGGAGGTTTCGCGATATTTTATGCCCAATCGACAGTTGGAAAGATTTACGAAGTTGCGAACATTTTGCCGTTTTTGTGGATTGAAGATGCCTTTGTTAGCGGAGTAGCGAGAGAAAAAACGGGAATCAATGCAACAGATGGAGGAGTTTTGGTATATGGAAGAGGCGTAAAACAATTGAAGGAATTTGTGAATGCAACTAAAATTGAACATCAAAATGTTTTTGTGGCGTGTTATGATTTTTACATTCTTAACGAAGGCGACGACGTATGGAAAGGCATTAAAAAATTTAATGAATTATCAAATATTTCGTAAAAATATGAAAAAAAAATTTTTTTAAAACATTTTTTTTAATAAATTAATAATTAAAAAATTAAAAAATAAAATATAAAAAAAGTTTAAAAAAATAAATAATTTTTTCAATAAATTTAAAAAAAATATTTAAATTTAAATAAATTTAATTATAAAAAATTAAAAAAAAAATCAAAAATTTTTATAAAAAAAAATAAAAAAAAAAAACAAAAATTTGACAAAATTCTTCAAACTGTTAAAAAAAAAATCAACATGAATCATCGCTCATTTATTTCTGGCAAACTTCCTTCCGCATTCTCGCAACAACTGAATGGTCATTTTTCTCAGAATTGCCGCTCGCAGCACTAAAACATTATAAATTTAAAAGCGATTGTAAGATAAATGAAGAAACAGCTAAATTTAATTGAAACAAGCGAAGAGAGTGTATGCAGAAAAAACCCATACACGAAGCAAGAAATCAAAGAAGAATGCAAAGAATGTACGAGCGAGCCTCTTTTCTCTCTGCTCTACGAAATTTCTCACACGAGTTCTCTAACGACTCGCGCATGTGTGTGGGCCTGCTGTGCCTTGTTATGTAAATATCCCAAAAAAAAAAATCAAATAAAACCGCAAAATTCGTAAAAACATTTCGCACCTTTTGATCTATTATTATTACTTTTTGATCCGAATTTCAACTGAAATCACAAATAAAAAAAGTGCAAACTCACCTTAGAGCACGACTCAATTTGTCATAATTCATATTTGGTTTGGCTTTGCGTTCGCCCCAGCGACGTGCAACTTCATCAGGATCTGTGAGCTGAAAGAAAGTCGATTCGATGAGCAGCCCTTCTATAGAATATTTATCCCGTACGCGCGCAGTTCTGAACATAAGAGGAAGGGGAAATTACCTTGAATTCACCATTTGTTCCCTCCCATTGTATGAAGGAATTTGACGAATCAGCGAGCAGCTCGAGCAGAAATTGCCATAATTGTATCTGTCCTGAGCCTCCTTGGCTTACCAATCTGTGGGATGCAGCGTTGAGTAGTTGATATGGATCTGCAAAAAAGAGGAATGAGGTAAGAATTGAATTAATTAAGTGCTTTACTGTCTGTCGTTTTGTGACATTTAACGGAATTTTATGATGGGAAATGTTGTATTTAAATGATTTTTAGTGCATTTTAACAATTTGGCGAAATTTAAAGGAAAGTTTTTGAAGAATTTTATTTGAGATGAGACTTTAACTTTGAAATTTTTTACAAAATTAATAATTTTTTTTTAATTTTAAGTTTAAAATTTAAAAAAAAATAAAATATTTTTCTATTTTTATAGTTAATAAAATATCCTATTTGGATTTATTAATGTTGCAAATTAAATTTTTAATTTTTCATGAAAAAATTTGAATTTACTTAAAAATTTTTTTTCAATGAAAAAAATTATTATTTCAATAAATTTTTGATTAAAAAAGTTTTTTCTTCATGAAAAATTAATAAATTTATGTGAAAAATAGTTTTAAGAATTTTTTTTATTTTTAATATATTTTTTCCCTTTTTCACTAAAATAATCATCATCTTTACATTAATCAAAAAATTATTAAATTAAATTATTTTAAAAAATTATTAAATCTTTATTTTTTGTAAAAATTAATCCTTAAAATTATTTTTTTTAATTCACCAAAAAAAAATTTTTAAATTAATTTTTATTTTCTTAAAATTATTAAAAATTTATTTTTTGTTAATATTTATCCTAAAAAAATATTATTTTTTTAATTCATACCAAAATTTTATATTTTTTTTACTAAATTTTATTTTTAAAAAAATTATTAAAAATTCATTTTTTTTGTAAATCTTCAATATTTATCCTAAAATTTTTATTTTTCTTAATTAAAAAAAAAATTCTTAAATAAAAAATCTTACAAATTTTTACTAAATTTTTGAAGATAAAAATGATTTTTTAATTAAATTTCATTCCATGAGAACTTAAAATCCTTTAAAATTTCGCATAAATCTTACAAAAGACATTCACAAAGGTCGTTACAAAGTGAGTGGGTAAATATTATTCAAATAAAAGATAACAAAAAAATCATCGAGACACCATCAACTTCTTCAAAGACGCGAACGTTACACACTTTTCCGCGAAATTCAAACACGTCATTGATTTTAAAATAAAATAAAAGTACAACTAATAATATGCGGCGCCAAATGTTTCACTATCCGATTATTTTATCGAATAATTTTTTGTTGTTATTATTCTGAATTTTTTTTTCCGCATTACATAACGAGACACTTTTTTGACCATTTTTACGAGACAAACCACAAAATAAATTAATTTGTCGGGCGCCTCGTCATGAATCACAATTAAAATTTAAATTTTTTGTTGATTAAAATTAATTTTTTTAAATTTTTTCTTATTAAAAGGATGTTTCATGAACATTTTTTTTGTACTTTTCAGACATTTTCTTTTTTTTTTTGTAGAATTTTTAACAGATGGTAATAAATCTCTTTTTTTACCATTATAAATATTTGAATAATGACGATGATGGTGATGATGATGATGATGACTCGCGAAATTCGTGAAGCGATCTCTGGCGAAACGACGAGCTGCATCTTCCGAAAGACGCCACATTGCTCCCATCTCGATACTGACGCCGCTCATTTTATTTCAACTTGTGGCTTGGAACGACTTTACAGATCAAAGGTCGGAAGGAAACTGTTTGTCTTGCGTTTTCGTGTCCTTTTGTTTGTTCAAGAATGGCAAAGGAATCTCTTGTACGTGCACACAAAACGTCTTCGTTTGAAGGGGAAAACGGAAATTTGTGTCATGTTGTTGTCTTCTTTAGTGTTTTTCCTTGAAATTATTGCAAGAAAATGGAAAAATTGAATTTTTCTGAGAAATTTTCCCTTAAAAAAATCTTGAAAATTGGATTTTTTATGAAAATTTGGAGAAATGAGGAGAAAAAAATCCATCAAAGTCGCAAAATCTAATAAAAAACTTAAACTTGACTTGCGGGATTACTTTCTCACACAGCAGGTGATCCATAAAATTTCGGGTCACGCGCCCCTTGACTGTACATGGCACGCTAAATTTATGCAGGAAGGAAAAGCTATTAGATTGTGGAAGGAAAAAGGATGTGTTGAATGTCTTTTTCGGGGATTTGCGAACATCGCGACGCGCATTGTCACCGAACGGGCCTCAAATCGAGAAATAATCCGCCAAACAATAACTTTTTGACTTTTGCCACTTTTCGGGATGATGATTATTAACTTATGCTCCGTCGTTTTGCCAAGTGTTTTCCATAATTAATCAATTTTCACTCGTACGCTACGGAAATAATGGAAGGGGAGTGATAAATGTAATAACGAACACAATAAACTCTCACGTCGGTCGAAGCTTACACACGAGAAACGGAGTTTAAGTGAATGAATGATAAGAAGAAATCCAGTCAATTTGATAAATGTTTGTATTTGTTGAGGGATTATCAACGGAAAAGGGATCGCAAGACACAAAACAAAAGTCAATTCGAACCGTATAATTTTCCAAAAAAAATGTAAGAACGAGTTAGATTCTAATCATTTGATAACGACACGGTCAAAATGGATTTTTTTGGTTTTTATTGTTTCGCATGGGTCAATGAAGCGATATCAGACGACATTAATCTGTGCACGATGAGAACATTTGTCAGGTCAGATGGGAATTTTTGCACTATTTATGGGGATTCTTATCAGACAAGATATAAATTTAAGCGAAAGCTGTTCGAGGAATTTCATTAAAGTTGTTGTCAAAATTATCGGAAAAGTGATTTTTTTGCACTGTGGTAAGAAAATATTGCAATTTTAACCCTTGAGATGTCATTTTTTGTTGAAAATTTATTTCATTAGAACTTGAAATTACCTAAAATTTATCTTTAAAAAAAAATTTCTTATTACAATTTTTGAAATTGATAAATTTTCAAAATCGAACTTTATGAGTGTATTGTACATCAAAAACGTAATAACTTTTGTTCTACAACTTTTTTGTTGGCTGCACTAAAACGTGAAAATTAAGGCTTTGAAGTTTTTTAAAGAAAAATTATATTTTCATTTACAAAGGTTAATAAATCTTAGTTTTAATGCATTATTTTGAGCATTTAAGATAGAAATAATCTATAGAATCTTCAAAAAATTTGTTAGAATCATGCGTTCAAAACATTTAAAATGAGTTTTAATACCCTTTGTTAGTGAAAATATCATTTCCCTTTGAAAAACTTCAAATCCTTAGTTTTCACGTTTTAGTGCGACCCACAAAAAAGTTGTAGAACAAAAGTTGTTACATTTTTGATATACAATTCACTCGTAAAATAAAATTTTAAAAATATTTAATATCAAAAATTGTCATATTTATCGCCCAACCTTCAATTTTGACGAAATTTACTAAATTTTCTTCCACAACTTGACGAGCATGAGTTCAAATTAGTAATTAAATGACTTTATGTGAAAGCTGAGAAAATTTCATGAAGATATTTCATAGATCATATTGCTCTCAGACCTCTCATTATAGTCAAAAAGTACGAAAAACCATTATTTTAACACATTTGAGAAGATCCGTGACACTAAATTTCACTAAAAAAATTTTTTTGGGCTCCAAAAATATTTTTTTTTATTTAATTAATTTAAATTTAATAATTTCTTTTATATTTAAATAACAAATAAATTTTTATTAAATAAATTAATTTAATTTTTAATTAAAAAAATATTTTGTTTTTTTTAATCAAAAATATTTTTTTGTTATTTAATTTTTTTAATTTAAAAAATTAATAATGAAAAATATTAAAAATTATTATTTTTCAAATATTAAGGAAAAAAAGTAAAAAAAAATATTTTTTGTTAAAAAATTAAATAAATTTAAAAAAAATAATTTTTTAAATTTATAAAAATAAAAAAAAATAATTTTTTTCTTTTATATTGATTTTATTATTATTTAAAAAAATTAAAAAAATATATTTTTTAAAAAAATTTATTTATTTTTTAAAATTAATATTAATTTATTTAATTAATTTTATTTTTAATTTAAATTTTATTAATTTTTTTCCTATTTTTAGAAAAAAAAATTAAATGATAAAAAATATAAAAAAATAAATGTTATTTAAAAAAAATATTTTAAATTAAAAAAATTACATTAAAAATGTAAAAAAAAAAGTTATGAAAAAATTTTTTGAAGCACGAAAAATTTTTTTTAATTAAAAAAAATTAAATTAAAAAAATAAATAAATTTCTAAAATTAAAACTTCTAACGAACGACTCTAAATAATAAAAAAAATAATGAATATTGTTTTAATCACAAACAAAAATAAACATATTTAAATAATAATAATAAATTTATAGCAACCTGTATATATGAATCCGCGCCGCCGTGCAACGAAAATTAAAATAGCAAAACGTAATTATTTGCTTTTTTGATTTAATGAATTTATTTCTGATGAATGTTTGTTGCTGCCATATGTCTGCTGTTTTTGTTGTTGTAGTTGTGATTTATGTCCAATTTATTATTATCATTTGATTAATTATTATAATTATTTATTATTATTTTATTTTGTCTCGTTTTTTTTAGTTGCATTTTCCGGTATTGATGGTTCGTTAATGAACTGACACTTTTCAATTATTCACTACTCGACGCTCTTTCTCTAAAACTTTTTTTTTTTAATTTTTCCAATAATTACATTGTGGTTCATTTGTTACCGGCATAATTGATTTTTCGCCAAATTGCAATTAACTGGGCGATATTTGTTGTTATTTATTCAGAAACATTCACAAATCACATTAAAAATCAGTGCTCAAAGTTTGTTTTCAATTAATTTCTTTTTTTTTCACAAGTTTTTTTTTTTTGTTAAGTTTTTTTTTTTGTTTTTTCCGTATATTCGTTCAAAAAATATTTTTTTATATGTTTTTCATTATTATTGGTGTTGTTGTTGTTTTTGTAGAGTATGTTATGGAGAATAATTTAATGCGGGATGATAGCTTTTAATTATTATCGTATCATCATCGCACTGAAACTGCTGGATTTGAACAACGAGAAAAAAGGATGGCGAGCAGGAATGATAAAGATGCGATGAAGAAGGATGTACTTTGTGGTTTTGTGCCTAATGAAAGAATTGAATTTAAATTATTTTTGTGGTTTTGTAAGTAAATTTATTTTTTTTTACAGTTAAAGAAAAATGTCACAATTTTTAACCAAAATTTAATTTTTCTAATTATTTTTTTTAATTAGTTAAATAATTTAAAAATTTTATTAATTAATTTAATTAAAAAAATAATTATTTTTTTTATTAATTTTAAAATTAATAATTAATTAATTTATTTTTTTTAATTAATTAAAAAAATAATTATTTAAATATAAATTAAAAATATTTTTAAAAAATTATTTAAAATGAAAATTTTTAGTTTTTCAGATTTTTTAAAAATTTTTATTAGAAAGTTTAAAATTGATAAAAAATTTAAAGTTAGAATATTAATTTTTTTTCATAATTTAAATACTTAATTAATATTTTTTTAAATTTATTAATTTTTTATACATTTTTTTTTTGTCAAATTTTGTAGATTTAATTTTTATGAAAATTTATTTTTTAATAAAATTTTATATAAAAAAATTAAAATCTAAAATTTTAAGAAACTAAATAAAAATTTTTAAATTTTGAATTGATCATAATAAAAATATTTTCGAAAAATTGTGACATTTTTTTTAATATAATTAAAATTATTAAAGTTATTAATTATATTTTAATCAATTAGATATTAATTTTTAAAAATTTAATTTTAATTAAAAAAAAAAAAAAAAAATAATTTTAATTTAAAAAAAATATGATTTTAATTTTTTAAAATTTTAATTTTTAAAAAATTGAATTTTATTTTTTAAAAAAATTATTTTAATTTTGATTTTTAAAAATTTTTAATTTCAATTAAATAAAATAAATTATTTTAAATTTAATAATTAATTCATTAAAATTTTTAAAAAATCAAAAAAATTTCTTACCTTTACTCCGATAATTCAAAGACATCTCTCTCTGCACTTGCAGCTTAGGCACGATTATCATGTGAGTTGTCTCCCGATTCGCTTTCGGAAACTCCTTAATCTTCGCCACGCACTTTAGGATGATGCGTGAGTCCGAAAATCTGCTCTTATCAACGGGAAATCTCAAATTTAAACTTCTCGAGTAGAGCGAGAACCCATCGATGTCCATACGGGATTCACGTTGCGGAAACAGCATCTCAGGAGAAGCCTAAAAATCAAAAATTTTCATCAAAAAAGGAAAATTTAAAAAATTAAAGTCAGAAAACTTACTTGAGCATCATTAATGTACCAATAAAGTTGCGCTTTTGGATAAGAAATGTCTGAAGTGCAATTCCCAAAGACATAATCTCCGATTTCGTATCGCGTTCCAAGTCCCGTGACGATTGGATCGAGTCTCGGAAGTGCTGAAAAAGGCAATTTTTACTTAAAAATTCGAAAAACTTCGGAAAATCTTACCATAAACTGTCATATTTCGTGAATCGTAAACGACGGGAAAGGCGGGCGCATCTCCAGACACCTCGCACTTGTAAACGCCTGTTGAATACGAGTTCAGTTGCCCGAGCGAGATGCTGCAATGTCGTCTGTTGCACTCGTCATGCGGTTGATGCACAATTGTCACCCCGAGAACGGGAAATGTGCGTTTCGATTCTGTCGGCGAATAACTAAAAATGACACAAATTGACACAAAATTTGAATTTTCCGACGAAAAATTAACTCACCGATAAAATTCCTGCCCATCTTTGTACCATTTGACAGAATGCAATTTATCCCTTCCCATGCTATAATTACACAATAACGTTACGGTATCTTTCACATCGACTACTTGTGGCACATCAATATCGGTTAGATCGAGACTTTGGGTACGGGGAATTACTGCAAAAAACGAAGAAGACGAGAAATGAGCGATAAATGGAATTTTGTTTGCGGTTAATAAAGGGTCACATTTTTGTGGCTTTTCTATGGAGTTTACGATTGAATCACTTCACGAAATTATTTTTGGCTTAAATTAGGAGCAAATTTGTGAATGGAAGATTTTTTGTTGGTTTTTGTATGAATTTTAAGTAAAATTTATGATTTTTTTTTTATTTAAAATTGTCAAAAGGAAAATTTATTATTTTGGTAAGTAAATTAATTTAATTTAATTAAATTTTATTTAAAAAATATTTATTAATTTTTTTAATTTTTTTTTTTTTTTTAATTTATTTTTTAGATTTTTCCAACGTCATTTTTTTAAATTTTAAATTTTTTTAAAAAAATTAATTTGATTTTTTAAATTTCATTAATTGTTTTAATGCAGATTATTATTTTTAAATAAATTCAAGCTTAAAAAATTATTTTATTTAATTTTTAATTATTTTATTTTTTTCAATTAATTTTTAAATATTTTATTTATTTAAAATAATTTGTTGTTAAGATTTAATTTATTTTTTAAAAAAATATATATTTATTTTTTTAGCAAATATTTGTTTTTGAAAAATTCAAACCAAGCAAAAAATGCAATTAATTATTTTTTTAAATATTTATTAATTTTATTTTTTTTTTATTTTTCAAGCTTAAAAAAATAATTTATTAAATATTTATTTTTTTTTATTTTAATTATTTTATTTATTTTTTTTAGTTTTATTTATTTTTTTTTAGTTTTATTAATTTTTTTTAGCACATAACTTTTTGAAATAATTTTAATTTAATTTTTTTTTAAGTACTTAAATTTTTTTTTTTTTGAAAATTAAAAAAAAACAAATTAATTAATTTTTTTTTTTAATTTTATTTTTAATTTTTTTTTTTAATTTTTATTTGAATTAATTGTTTAAATATATATATTTTTTTTTATTCAGTTTAATTTTTTTATATTTTTTTTTTTTTGCAAAAATTTTTTTGTAAGTAAATCCAAACCAAGCAAAATCTTAAAAAAAAAAAATCAATTGACCCAAAGAATTTTACCAACAGTGAAAATTTTTGTACAAATTCATCATTTTCAGCAAAATCGCCTCTTTCATGAAAAATCAGAATGTTCCTGACACTTTTTTGACGTTTCAACTTTTTTTTCTCCTACGAAGCACAATTGTTCAAGTGAGTGATTAATCACTGTTTCTATTAATTTTGAAAGTACTCTTAAAGTAATTTTCTTTTTTTTTTATTTTTCGTTCAAACGACGACGACATTGGGCGTCATGTCACAATAAATCATCATCCGCAGATTGTTTTGGGGGTGAAACGGAAAAGGACCAACTTCATAATAATCGCAATAAAAAAAATAAATAAAATTGTCTTTTCGAAATAATTTCAAGGCGATTTCCGTAAATCATTAATTTTGGTTGAAACAAAATGAAAAGCGAGAGAATTAAGAGGATTTTCACCTTTTCACCGCAAAAAAAGCAGTCGGCAGGTGTGTGAGTGTGTGTTTGCCTTATTATTGCCTAATTTATTGTCTTTAGGCAGTTTATTATCTCGCTACCGGGTAAGACAGTTAAATTTATATTTATAAGGGTTTTAATGTGAGAAATAAAAAAAAATAAGAAAAAAAGTGGGACAAAGCAGAGAAATTAGAGACAGAGAGATTATAATAAACGACTGTCTTCCGTTGTTATTTTTCCTTTTCTTCTCTCGTTTTTTGAGATAAATTGAGTGTAATTAGAAGGCACGACGACGATGACGTGTCTCTGTCTCTCATTTCTGAAAAGGAAGATTTTAAATACCGATCCAGAGATTAAATTCATCTCGTTTCGATTCGAAAGACGAGCGACGACAAAATGAGAAGGAAAACAAATGCTTCGAGCGTCTGTTGTTTATCTCGTCTTAATTCCATCACAGTTGTCTCTTGTTGTTTTTTTTTTATTTATTTATTTATAAGACGAAGATTTGGACAACAAAAGTTTTTCGCCAGACTTGATTACGAAAATGTAATTAGTTTCTTTGGTTCAAGGTCACGTGGTTTATTCACAGAGTGATTTGAGTTTTTTTTATCATGTTTTAGATTTTTTTAACATTTATTTGTTTTTTTTATTTTTTTTTTTTTTTAAATTAATTTTTTTAAGTTTTATAATTTTTTTTTTAAATTAATTTAAATTCAATTTGTTAAAAAAAATTAAACTTAATTTTTTTTTGTATTTTTAAAAGCTTTAATAAATTAATTTTAAAATTTTTTTAATTAAATTTTAATTTTCAAAAAAAAAAAATTTTTAAATTATTTTTTTTTAATTTTTGTTTTTATTTATTTTATTATTTTTTTTTAAAAAAATTTTTTTTTTATTAATTTAATTTTTTTTTATTTATTTTGAATTTTGAATTTAATTAATTATTTTTTTTTAACTAATTTAAAAAATAAGCTATAAATTGGCCAAAATTTAAAAAAATGTAAAATGAGGAGTACAAAAATGTGAAATAATTTTATTATTTAGCCTAAAAACCCCCGAGGAGTATAAAATTGTGAAATTTTATGTTCAAAAATGAACAATTTGAGCTTTTTTTTAACAAAAAAATTCTTAAAAGAAAATATGAAAGTATGAAAATTTTAATTGAGGAGTACAAAAAAGTAAAAAAAAATATCTTGAGGATAATTCGAGCCATTTACGTTGAAAAAATTTAATGATAAAGATCGAAATTGATAAAACAAACTAAAATTGGTCACGTGGTTAATGTTTTTAGGCCCAAATTTAATGTTTTTTATTGCTTATTAAAATTTGGCTATTTTCACCTGCGTTGCTGTGATTCGGTCTGAAAATTAACGACAAGCTATTATCGTTTATTTTTAAATTTCTTTTCTTCTTTTTTTCAGTGTCTCGATTGGAAAAATCAATTTCCTTTGTTTCCTGTTTTTTTCTTCGTTTCTTCTTCGATTAGCGAAGAGCGAACGACTTTCGGGGACAAGAATTGACGCACGTGACTTTTGAGACTTTCGTTCGTTCGCCAAATGAGATGCAAAATTAATGGAATTGCTTTTCGATTTTTTTCTCGTCGTCTTTCGTCGCGAATGACGCGAAATGTTTATAAATTGTGTCATTATTGGAAGATTCGTGCGTAAATGTTAATTTCACTTTGAGCGAAAGTCTCGCGTGTCTCGAAAATCGATCCGAGTGTCTCCAGCGGGGAATTTGCTTTGTCTTGAACCGAAGAAGAAGAAGAAAAAAGCTGAAAACGCGTCTCTGGAGCATTTTTAGAGAGAAATTTCTGCACTGGACCGTCAATAATTGCCGCAAAAATATTTTCATGCATGACGAGACGAGAAAAAAGTTTCGCCGTAAAAAGTCGGAAAATATGTTGCTGCCAACCTACCATTTATGGTGAGAATCGTCAAACAGTAGAAAATTATATTCCAAACGAAATGCATCATCATGTCGTCGTCTCCTTTCCTCCGTTTCACATTTCCTTCCTCGAAGCCGGTTTCGCACTTTTTCATCTTCATTTTTCGGATTTTTTCAAAAATTTTAATTTTTTCACATTTTTTGTTTTGATTTTTTTTCACAAACGCACTTTGGGCACGCAAAAAAGTCGAAAGACGCAGAAAGTCGTTAAAATCGTGGCATGTCTTGTCACTTCCTTGCCCGAATTTCAACTGGCTTGTCACCCGAAATATTTCATCTCGCATCGCAACGAGAGTCGGTGTGTAGTTGCTGCATCCTGGAAGGCCGCTCTCCTCGTGGAAAACGGAACACGGGAAGAACTTGCGCCGTTTCGGTTCGCTTTCCAACGTCTCGATGGAAACGACACGCAGACTCGCAACGGAACATGGAACGACGTGTAATTATCGTCATTTTTTTGATACATTTCGATGATGATGATGATGTAATGCGTTGGTGTCCCGAAGAAACCCCCATCTTGCCAGCCACTGACTTTTTTGCTCGCATTCCAACTTCACGCGACACGACGAGGAATGCACTCGGCGAACGACGAAGAAAATCTGCTCTTCTGCCTTCGAGCTGTTATTTTGTGGTTGTTTGCTGCAAATTGCCGTAAATTCGTCGTCGTGTGAGATTTTTTGTGCCATTGACGAGATTTAATTAAAAAGTTGAAATTCCTCCGACTGAAGAAGCGACTCGGATGACAAAAAAAAAAGAAAATTTTCTCAATTCAATCGAAATTCGCTTTGAAACTCGAGAACTCGAACTTTTTTAATTTCTTCTTCGTCGCAAATGGAGACGCCTTGCTCGCCGTTCTTCGGGCTCATTCGGTGCTTAATGAGAGTAATAAATGTTGTTTCTAATTAAAATAATTCGAAAAAGGAGAAAAAAAGTTTTGATTAGAAATTAATGAGCGCATTTTCTTAATTGTTGCGCCATTAAAGCGAAACACGAAAAAGGTCGTTAATCGCTTGAAGTGCCCGAAGAAAGGTTCGAAAAAAAGTTGCAAAAATGTCAAAAGTTATCTCTCGCGTTGCTTTGAATGCAAAAGTCTTGCAACGAACGACTGTGAAGTCATAAATCATAAATAGAGCTGCTTAGTTGCTCGTTTCTCTTCATTTTTGCATTATTTTCATTTCTATTTACAACGCGTTCGTTCTCTGTTTGTTGTTTGCATTTTTACTAACTTATGTTTCCATTTCGACTCGTATCTCGTGTCGCATCACATAAATTTCCTCTTTTGCTCTTCGTTGACTTGAAGTTCAAACAAAAAATTAAAAGTGAGAAAAAAATTATATAAAAAATAAATTTTATTAATTAAATTAAATATAAATATAAATATAAATATAAATATAAATATAAATATAAATATAAATATAAATATAAATATAAATATAAATATAAATATAAATATAAATATAAATATAAATATAAATATAATATAAATATAATATAAATATAAATATAAATATAAATATAAATATAAATATAAATATAAATATAAATATAAATATAAATATAAATATAAATATAAATATAAATATAAATATAAATATAAATATAAATATAAATATAAATATAAATATAAATATAAATATAAATATAAATATAAATATAAATATAAATATAAATATAAATATAAATATAAATATAAATATAAATATAAATATAAATATAAATATAAATATAAATATAAATATAAATATAAATATAAATATAAATATAAATATAAATATAAATATAAATATAAATATAAATATAAATATAAATATAAATATAAATATAAATATAAATATAAATATAAATATAAATATAAATATAAATATAAATATAAATATAAATATAAATATAAATATAAATATAAATATAAATATAAATATAAATATAAATATAAATATAAATATAAATATAAATATAAATATAAATATAAATATAAATATAAATATAAATATAAATATATAAATATAAATATAAATATAAATATAAATATAAATATAAATATAAAATAAATAAAAAAAATAAAAAATTAAAAATAAAAAAATAAAAAAAAATGAAACCTCACAAGAAACAGTTTAAAGTTGATTCGATTTATTAGTAAAAGTTGAAAAATAAAAAAAAAGTTTGCCATCAAACTCAGATAAAAAGAAAAAAGTCTTCTTTCATAATTTTAATAGTTCGACTTTTGAATGGAATCCAACCGAACCGCAATGAGCGCTGCTTGAGTGAAAATGAAAACTAAATAAAATTATAATAGAATCAATGTGGTGTAAAAGTATCGGCCAAGACGAATAACGAACGACGAACGCAGCACGACGAGAGCAAGAAAAACAAACAAGAAGAAAATTTAATACTATTATAAAACTTTTATCTTATGCAAACAATTATTATTATCATCATTATTTTGTTTTATATTGTTAGAGGCTCGGTTCTCTCGGTTTATTCAAAATTTGCTTCGAAGATTGTTTGCCAACTTTTTTTTGATGCGACAAAAGCTCCTCCGATGATGACATTCTTCGATAAATTTCATGCCGAGACAAACTTTTGACCACACATTTCTTCTCCGTTCGTTCCTGAGAAATTTAATTAAAAACCCAAAAACACTCAAAACTTCGCTCTGACTCTGAAAGATTGACAGTTTTTCGTGGTTTTAATTTTTATTGAATTTCACACGTCGACCGGCGAAGACACGAAGCAAGGCGAAAAGTCAAGAACGAAATAAAAAGTCGAGAATATTAAGGGACTTGAGTGTACTTTTTACTGCCTCGAGATATTTCAGTGGCAACAAAAGTGAAACAAAAAACACACAAACAATGAAAAAATACGCAAAAGAAAAGTTTTTAATACACTTTACACGCCTCTTTAGATAAGTTTTTACATTTTTTAATCTTTTCTTCGTTCTCGTTTCGTCGTCGTCGTGCGTTTGGAAGACTCGCGTGGCGACGACGAAGAAAAAGAAAGCGAAGAATGAGAAAAGATTGCACACAAGAGATCAACGGAGAAAAGTGTTATTTATGCACCCATTGCCTCTCTCATCCCATTGTTTATTTATTTTTTTTTTATCGTGAACGACTTTCCATTGTTTTGTCCTTCGAGCGATTCAAGGAAAATGGGACTTAAGCTGCTGTTATGAAATATGTCTTGAGCTAATGTCAAACACATTTCATCATAAAAATGTCTTATAAGCTCATTTCACATATGACGTGCCATTGTAGAGAACGAACTTTCTTTCGCACAAAGTCTCTTTAAGCTGTTTCAAACACCACAATTTACGTGTCTAGATTTTTGCAATTACAATGCAACGCCATGAAGTTGCGGGAAATGTTAAATTAAAGAAAAAAAAAATAGAATTTTTAAAAATAATAAAAATAGAATCTAATAAATTTTTATAAATTTAAAATATTTAATTAAAAAAATAATTATAATTTTTTAAATAATAAAATTCATTAATTTAATTAAAATTTAACAATATATTTTTAAACTTCAAAAATTCAAGAAATTTTTATATTTTTTAACTTTTTTAGAAAATATTAATTTTTTAAAATTTTTTTTCTTAATTTAAAAATTTCAAAAAAAAATATTTTTTTCATTTTTAATAATAATTAAAAATTTAATAGCCTTATTTAGGGCTAAAAAAAAGTTTAAAAAAAAATTAATATTTTCTTAAAAAAAATATTTTAAGTTAAAAAATTTGAAAACTTTTTAAAAATTTTATTTTCGCAAATTTTTGAAGTGAAAATAAAATAAAAAATAATTTTAATTTAAAATTTTTGTAAATTTTTCGATATTTAATTTTTTTATTAAAAATTAATTTAAAATTATAAAAATTAGGTAATCAAATTTAAAAAATTATTTATTTAATTTTAAAAAAATAATTAAAATTATTTTAATTTAACAATTTTATTTATTTAATTTTATTTAATTAAAATTTTGAAAGAATAATTAATTTAATAAAAAAATTCAATTCAATTCATTAAAAATTTTTAATAAATTTTAATCAAAGAATTTCTTTTAATTTTTTAATTTATTTTTTAAAAAAATTAAAATTTAAAAAAAAAAAAAAAAATTTTAAAATTAAAAAAAAATTTTGAAAAAAATTTATTATAAATATTAAAATAAACAGTAACAAAATTAAATCTTAAAAAAAATAAAATTTTAAATTAATTTTTAAAAAATATTTTTTTTATATTTTTTTAAGTCAAGATTAATTTTCTGTTCATTTTTTAGCATTTCCCGCAACTTTCAGCTCTTCGTCGTCGTTCTACTTTGTGGCAGCTCGTGTTGTGTACTTTGTCTCATATTTCACATTATTGCTTCTAACATCGGATAAAATAGTTTTTAAAAGACGTATTATTGCCATCGTGTCTTCTTCGCTTTCTGGATGATGCGAGGCCCGCAAAACGGTAGAAAAAGTGAGAAAAGTTACCGTCAAAGAATAATAAAATGAAAAATACGACGAAGCTTTGCGAGACGAACAAGAATGACGAAAGAAAGAAAAAAGTTGAAATCCATGCAATAATCGTTGTTGACAAGCAAAGACACGACACGATATGAGCAGAGAAAAACTTTGGCATTTTTTTCGTTCGTCGTATCAAAACCAAAAGCAGCACGTTAACGGAATATCAATGCGGTGCTGGGAGATGGGTGTGTCATCACAGAGATTGAAATATTTGTGAAAAGTGATACTTCTCGTCGTGTGTCATTGCCAATAAATGTCATAACATGTCGTTACGAGTTTCGCAGTCTTCGGGTTAGGAAATGGAATCAATCCCCAAGTGGCTCATTTTGCGGCGCAACGAGGAACGGGAACACTTAATTATGCTTAAAAATCATCACGATGTCTTTGATATGGAAACGAAGCGACGAAAGTAGTTCTAATTTAAAAACTAATGAATACACAAATTTTATTTCTAATGTTATGCCAACCCTTTTCTTGTCGAATGTCTAAAATTTTGTACACAGAACGAAGTTGTTGGCAAAATAAGAGGAAAAAAGTTCATATTTCAAACATCAACACTTTTATGGCAAGTAACGATGTGTGTGTGTGTGGGAGATGATGATGAACACAGTTGATAGTTGAGACGATAAATAAGTGATAAAAGGATGATGGCGTGAAATGAAATACTTACCCACATTTCTGGATTTTTATTTTATTTTTGTAAGTTTTTCACATATTTCACTATTTTTTTTAATTTTTTGAGGTTTTATTTTTAAATGATATTTTTTTTATTTGAAATTTATTTATTTTCTTAATTTAATAAATTTTTTTAAATAATTTTTTAATTCTTCAGTTTATAAAATTTTTAATTTTATTATTTTTTAATTTTTATTTTTTTATTTAAAATTTATTTTTTTAAAAACTTTAAAAATTTTATTAATTTTTTTTTTATTTTTCATTTTTAATAATTAAATAAATTTTAATTTTTTAAAATAAATATTTTATTTACATTTTCTAAATAAATTAATTTCTTTACTATTTTTTTTATTTATTTTCACGAATTTTGTTTTTTTCTTTTTTAAAGCTTTTTTTATTTTTTGATAAATTTTTTTTTAAATTGATGAAAATTTTTTGCACAAAATTTTTTTTTATTTTTTAAAAATTTTAATTTTTTAAATTTAATTTAATTCATTTTTTTTTAATTTTTGAAAAACTTAATTTTTTTATAATTATTTGAACATTTTTTTTTATATTGAATAATTTATAATTTTTATTATTTATAAAAATTAATTATTATTTATAATTAAATTATTTTAAAAATTTCAGTTTTCCAAATATTTTATTCACAATTTATTTAAAAATTTTTTTTTATTTTTTTGTAAATTTTTTTTTTGTGAAAATTTATTTAAATTTTTTGTAAATTTTTTTTTTATTTTTTTTAATTATTTAAATTAATGAAAATTTTTATAAATCAAACTTGTGTTTTAAAAATAATTATTTTTACTTTTTTTTTTAATTATTTTTTTTTAAATTTGGCACTAAAACTATTTTTTAATTCTTGAAAAATGTAAACTTTTGTTTTTTATTTTATGAATTAAAATTAAGTACTTTTTGTTCACTTTTTATTTATTTATTTAATTTTTCAATTATTTTTTTAAATTTTTTTCACATTTTTTAAATTTTTTTTAAGTATTTAATTTTTATTAATATTATTTTTGTATATTGTTAGTTTCAAAACTTTTTAAATTTTTATTTTTTTTATTAATTTTAGTTTTTTTTTGTTTTTTTTTTATATTTTTTTTTTTTTTTAATTTTTTAATTTTTTAATTTTTTTTTATTTTTATTAAAATAATTTCAATTAACTGATTTTCTTTAAAAATAGAAAAAAAAATTTCACAAGCAAAAAAAAAACATTTTTAATTGACGAACAAATCTTCAAAGCATTTTTCACCGCATGGACAAAAATCTTTCTGCTTATTAATTTTTTTTCCTCTTCTTCAATTTAACACGCAAGAAGTTCGCCGGTTGCCGCACAAAAGAATAATGCGGAAATAACGAAAGAAAATGAGGAAAGTTTTTTAATTGCTTTTCACTACACGTCGCTCGTCTCCTTCTTTTTACCCTTTTTCTGGTTTTCCTTTCTTTTTTTTTTTTGCTTTGCTTTGTTCGCCACAACTTACAACGACAAATGTCCTTTCAAACGAAAATAAATATGGAAAAGAAAAATTAAAAGTCATTGACGGAAGTCATCAAATCCTTTAATTGTTTCGACATGGATGGTGTTTAAACTTCTTGAGGGAAAAAATTGTAAAAAAAAATTATAAATTAATAAACGATTTTGTCCTCGACAGTTTTTTTTTTTCATTTTGCTTTTGCACTTGAGGAAACTTGGGCGGAAATTTTTAAGAGATTGAAAAGTTTTTTTTTTTTCATGAAAATTGAATTAATTGTAGTAAATTCGAGGAAGAAAGAAAAATGAGTTATTGAAATGTACTTTGATAAAAGTTTTGAAGGTTCCCGGAAAATCTCAAGTTTAATTAATTTTTTTTATTTAAATTTTTATCAGGAATTTTTGTTTTAATAATTTAATTGATCATCTAATTTTTTGACATAATTTTGTTATTTTTTCACATTTTTTTATTTTTTGACTAAAAATAAAATATTTTAAGGATTTCAAGGACATTTTTTTAGTTTTATTTCATTTTTTCCTTTAAAAGCAAAAATTCTTTTAAACTTTTGAATTAAAAAAAAAAATAAAAAAAATTAAAAATTATGCTGAAAATATAAAATTAATGAATGACCTTAATTTGTCTCCAATTTTTTTAAAACTACCTTGAAAGTAATTTTTATAATTTTTTTTCACATTTTTATTGAGAAAAACTTTTATCATATTATGTAAAAGGAAAATTTTCTCTCATTGTCAAGTGCACTGATTTTGTGCAAGACAAGAATTAAAATGACTTTTGCAATTAAAGTAGCGAGAAAAATTCCGCTACAAAAAAATGTAAAAAAAAATTCAAGGATTAAGTGCAAAAATAAAAAAAGAATAAATAAAAAAAACTAAACCCGTATAAGAGAGAAACAGAAAAAAAACGGAAGGAAGCAAAAAATGAAGTACTTTCCACATTTACACGAAGCGAAAATTGTCGTTGGAAAGTTTATAAATTTAAATTGTTACCGTTTGCGATTAACGTCCTGCTTTTGCGAAAACTAAATTGCGGAAGCCACACACGTCGTTGCGTAAATCTCTCCTCTCTCAGCGGAATTTTCAATGATACGGTTACTCAATTTCAAATTGCAACCAAAGCAATTTCTTGATATCTACCTGTCATATCATCGTCATCGTCCTCGTTGTCGGGCGTTTACCCTTTTGAGACACGTAAAAAACTGGGGGATTTGGACATACGAAAAAGGTCCAATTTCGAGCAAAGATCACGAAAGGATAATAAAGGGATTTATTTGAATTGTATTCGAAAGATCAATTGGATTGGGGATTTTCTTCGGTGTGTGTGCATGTGTTTCAACAATGGTTTTCTTCACGTTGTTTTGCTCAACTTTGCTTCAATGTGTGTCTTAACCCCTATTTTATTTATTTTTTTTTTCCTTCTAGGCTATTGTCTCCGTTATTGAAAGATTTTCTTTTGGGCACGAACGATCATTTATTGAGTGGAAGACGATTTTCGTCAAATCCTTTGACCGAAGATTAGTCCATAAATGGATTTAAACAGTTTGAAAGATGACAAGTGATGAAATTTTTTACAGAAAAAAATATTTTAAAAAATAAAATTATTTTTTTTTATAGAGTTTTAATGCTGAAAAATATTTAAAAAAATTAAAAAAAAAATATAGAAAATTTATCTTTGATAAAATATTTAAAAAATTTTATTTATTTTTTATTTTATTTTTTTTTAATTTATTTATTTTTTTTATTTTATTTTTTTATTAATTTTTTTAATTAATTTTTTTTTAAATTTTTTAATTATTTTTTTTTTAAATTTTAATTCTTATTTTATTAAAAAAAATAAAAAATATTTTTTTTAAGCTTTTATACTGAGAAGTATTTTAAATAAAAAAAAATAAATTTCAGCTGAATAAAAAATTAAATATTTAAAAAATTATAAAAATATTTCAAGTTTTTTTTTAATTAAAATAAAAAATAAATTTAGTTAAATTTATAAATTTAAATTAAAAAAAAACATTTTATTTTTAATAAATTAATTATTCAAACAAAAGTTTAAATTTATTTTATAAACGAAAATAAAAAAAATAATTATTTAATTAAAATTAAAATAATTAATTTAAAAATATTTTTGAAAAATATAGTAAAAAATTATAATTAAATAAATGAATAATTCAATTATTTTTTTCAATATATTTAATTATTACTTAATTAAAATAAAAATAAATTAATTAGATAAAATATTTAATTAATTTTTTTTAAAATAAAAATTAAATTTAATTAGATATTAATATTAATTTTCTTAATCATTAAAAAATTAATTATATTCATAATTAAAAATTTTTTAAAAAGTAATTTTTTAAAGTATTTAATTTTTTTGTTTAATATTTTAATTTAATTTTTGAACGATTAAAATAAAAAAAATAATAAAAAAATATTTTTTGTATAAAAAAATAGTTTTACCTCAAAAACTGACTTCAAAAAATTATTTTTTGAACTTTCAACTTTTTAAAATTTTTCAAAACATTCTCATTAATTTTTTTTTTAATTTTTCCAAACAATAAACGAGACCAAATCTCAAAATCTGTCAGTACCTGTAACAAAAAATGTGGTTTTCTCAATTAAAACACTTCGTTCAAAATCATTGCCTTCAACCTTCGTACATAAATCACATGTTCTACGTCTAAAAAGCGGCACGCAAAAGATGATGACGATGATAAAGAAAATTATCGGGACACCTTTTTAATTAAATTTACCATAAATGTTTACATTTTACCGATAAAAGTTTGCTTGTCGTGTCGTGTTACACGTCGAAGCAGCAAAAATTTTCTTTGTGTGGTTCGAGATAACGACGACGACGACAACCTAAAATCCAAACAAAAATATCAATAATTAGAAATTGCGGTAACCGATGAAATTATGGCAAATTACAGACTGAACGATCATCATCGAAGTCGGAGGAACGTCAATCGTTTCAAATTAAACAAAGAAACGTAATTGAAAAAGTTTCTCAAACATTTCTTTGTTGACTTGACAGTCAAAGAAAGAACGCTCATAAGTTAGATCCAATTTCCTGTTTTTCTTTCTTTTTTTTTAATTTTTTTCTTCGTTTGTTATAAGAAGTCAAAGCATGTATTTATCGCTTCCGTTCGCATATCGCATCGAATTCGATATCAATCCAGATATATTTATCAAAGGCGGAGTGTGATGTATTCGAGTTTCAAACGGCTTTTTCAGGTTACGTGTCGTCGTGTCAGATTATTACTTTTTCTGTTTGTTTTCTTTTCTTCAATTCTCTTCATTTAGAGGAGAAGAAAAAAAAATCAACTTATTATTAAAAAACTTTTTGTAAATATTTCTAAAATGAAAAATTACCGTTGCTACTTGAGAAAATGTCCGAACAACATATTTTGTTTGTCTCGGGAAATTTACAACAAGACAACAATAACAAATTGAATCAGAAAGTTTCAAGTGTTGATAAATTAAATCAATCTTATTGATCAGAAAATCACTCGAGTGTTTCAACAATCATTAGAGAGAGAGAGATGGACAAGAAGTAAATTTATTGTTGTTCAATTTATTTTCCCTTCGTCTCGTCTCGGCGCCTGAGAGGAGATCCGCACGAAAAAAAAGTGACGAAGGTATATTTAAGTGAATTGAATATTTATTCTTGGGTGAATGAATAAGACACCGTCGTCGCTCGCTCACGGAGCCGTTCATGAGAAATCAATATCGATTACACTCAACGAGTGGAAATAACGAAACGAACGCTTAATTGACCTTTTCTTCGACTTCATGCTTCGTTATCTCCGATGTGAAAAAGATGCTTTCTTTCAACGGTACAGGATGGATAATTAAGACACTGTGAGACGTCGACGTAATAAATTTCAATGAACTCGCATTGATTTCATCTTGTTTATTCATTCGACGGCATTTCTCGTCAAAATCGTTGCTCGAGTGGAAATGTGTGAATATCTCGTTAAATCATCTTAGGTAGGAACGTTAGTTAAATGGAGTCATGTTTGATTGGCACGTGTGAAGTATCATTATGCTTTATAGGATTCTGAAGAATTTTAATTTTTGAAGATATTTTTAGAGCTTTGGATTTTTTATGAGGCTTCTTTGGTAATAAAATCGTAGATTCGTGAAGTTTTATGCTTGGTTTGGATTAATTGGAATAGAATTCAATTTTGAATTATTTTGTTTATAGAATGCTTTTGAAAATATAAAAAATTTTCAATCTAAAAAATTATTTAGATTTTCTTCTTGATCGTCTTGAAAATCTAAAAATAGATAAAAATTACAAAATTTTATAAAAAATTTGAATTAATTTGAATACTTACAGGTCTATAAATCCCAAAAAATTTTTTCAATATGAAAAATTAATATCTTTGTATAAAAGATAACCTCAAAATGGGATCCGCTACTGCCAAAGATGACATGCAAAGTCCCTTTGTTTCAAGTAATTGTAATCCATGTAAGCTACGATGTAAACAAGAAATATTATTATCATGTACCTACGTTTTCTATAACAATAAATTGTTTAATCCTTCCATTTTTGCGTGTTCAAGGGTCCTCGTCTTCCTTCAATTCTCACGTACAATAAACATGATACAATTCCTTACAAATTATGATAGATGGTTGTTACATATTTTCTTCAATTGTCTTCATTAAGGGCAAGGAACGTGATATCTCTCACATTTATCATGGGACCAATTATTCCGAATTGACTCCAATTTTTTTCCGAGCGATTTCCTAAAAATAAAGAATAATATTAATTAAAAATTCATGACGCACCGTTTAATTAATTATTATAATAATTATAAGGAGAGATAATAAATTTACAGGTTATTGTCCGATAATTTGCTCATTTGATGTCATGCATAATAATTTATGACAACCATTAAATTATATTATGTGAACGATTACTCAGAAGAATTTTTTTTGGCGGAAGCGACATTTCCACATAACACGTCGTCATCTGATCCGCAATTCACAAACAATTTCTAATTACGTTTTAATCGAATCCAAATATTGATAGTTCTCGCAACACAGATACATTCGCTGAAATGCGTCTCTGGCAGATATTTTGCCTCAATAAATGTAATATATAATTAAACATTATTTGCAGCATCTTTTGCCTGCTCCGATTGATTGCAATCTGCATTGAATAAACATAATTTGCTTTGATGTTTTTGCGCTGCACACGCAGCAGCCCGAGTTAATCGAAATCCGAGATGCAATTTCGCTTTGAATTTACCCGAGATATAATTATTATTAAAATATATCCTCGTACGGCCAAATTGCATTACTGAAGGAATTAACGAACGTGAATGTGCCTTTTTGAAATTAAACATTTATACCTCTTACATGCCGGATTTGTAATTGATTTTGTCAGTCGAAATTGAAAATTCCTGTTTGACATCGCTCAGTCAATTATTGCCATTCGTTTTGGAAGCTACGCGAAACATTGATTTGATTGTCCATGGTCTTGTTCAATTATTTACTAATACTCTTCTCGTTTTGGCGGGAAAAAGACGTGAATTTAATCACTTTTTAAACGTCATTGTGTCAGGATTCAGGAAATGAAAAAAAGCAATAAAAATACTTTTTTTGTTGTTTTTTTTTAAGTGATGTGAAGTATGTGTGTGTTGATTCGTTGACAAGACATCGTGAGGCAGGATAATAAAAAAAACTTGCGTTTAATTAAATTCTTCAACGGTTGATGACAAATAAAGCTTCAAAAGAATTAAAATTTGGAAAATAAATAAAATTTTGTGTGAATGCGATTAAAAGCACGTGTAAAATGAAGGAAATGTCACTTTTAGTTTGATTTTTGATCAAAGAGGGCGTTGCAGTAAATTTAAGTTTGTTTAGGATGGAGCAATTATGAGATTTGTTTCATGTTAAAATAGTATTGAATTTGAAAATTTCTTTAAGTTTTTTGGAAATTTGTAGAACTTATTAAAAAGAAAATTTAATTTTTATAAAAATTTAAATGAAAATTTAATAATTTTGCTATAAAAATTTGTCAAAATTTAAATTTTTAATTTTTAAAAAAACTGCCAAAAAAATTGAAATTTTCATAGTTTTGTTTTGAAAACTAAATAAAGAGCAAAAAAACTGTGTCAAAAACTGTGTCAAAGCCAATTTTGTCAAATTTTGCTCCAAATGGATAAAAATTTGTCAGAGGGCTCTAATTTATCATTTTTAATCATTTTATAACTCAAAACTGCCAAAAAATTGAAACTGAAAAAATTTTTTTCCTTTGACATAGTTTTGTTTTAAAAACTAAATCAAGAGCAAAAAAACTGTGTCAAAAACTGTGTCAAAGCAACTTTTGTCAAATATTGCTCCAAATGGATAAAAATTTGTCAGAGAGCTCTAATTTATCATTTTTAATCATTTTATAACTCAAAACTGCCAAAAAATTGAAACTGAAAAAAAAATTTTCCTTTGACATAGTTTTGTTTTAAAAACTAAATCAAGAGCAAAAAAACTGTGTCAAAAACTGTGTCAAAGCAACTTTTGTCAAATATTGCTCCAAATGGATAAAAATTTGTCAGAGAGCTCTAATTTATCATTTTCAATCATTTTATAACTCAAAACTGCCAAAAAATTGAAACTGAAAAAAAAATTTTTCCTTTGACATTGTTTTGTTTTGAAAACTAAATCAAGAGCAAAAAAACTGTGTCAAAGTGTCAAAGCAATTTTTGTCAAATATTGCTCCAAATGGATAAAAATTTGTCAGAGAGCTCTAATTTATCATTTTTAATTATTTTATAACTCAAAACTGCCAAAAAATTGAAACTGAAAAAAAATTTTTCCTTTGACATAGTTTTGTTTTAAAAACTAAATCAAGAGCAAAAAAACTGTGTCAAAGTGTCAAAGCAACTTTTGTCAAATATTGCTCCAAATGGATAAAAATTTGTCAGAGAGCTCTAATTTATCATTTTTAATCATTTTATAACTCAAAACTGCCAAAAAATTGAAACTGAAAAAAATTTTTTCCTTTGACATAGTTTTGTTTTGAAAACTAAATCAAGAAAAAAACTGTGTCAAAAACTGTGTCAAAGCAACTTTTGTCAAATATTGCTCCAAATGGATAAAAATTTGTCAGAGAGCTCTAATTTATCATTTTTAATCATTTTCTAACTCAAAACTGCCAAAAAATTGAAACTGAAAAAAAATTTTTCCTTTGACATAGTTTTGTTTTAAAAACTAAATCAAGAGCAAAAAAACTGTGTCAAAGCAACTTTTGTCAAATATTGCTCCAAATGGATAAAAATTTGTCAGAGAGCTCTAATTTATCATTTTTAATCATTTTCTAACTCAAAACTGCCAAAAAATTGAAACTGAAAAAAAAATTTTTCCTTTGACATAGTTTTGTTTAAAAAACTAAATCAAGAGCAAAAAAACTGTGTCAAAAACTGTGTCAAAGCTATTTTTGTCAAATATTGCTCCAAATGGATAAAAATTTGTCAGAGAGCTCTAATTTATCATTTTTAATCATTTTATAACTCAAAACTGCCAAAAAATTGAAACTGAAAAAAAATTTTCCTTTGACATAGTTTTGTTCTCGGTTTTGTTTTAAAAACTAAATCAAGAGCAAAAAAACTGTGTCAAAAACTGTGTCAAAGCAACTTTTGTCAAATATTGCTCCAAATGGATAAAAATTTGTCAGAGAGCTCTAATTTATCATTTTTAATCATTTTATAACTCAAAACTGCCAAAAAATTGAAACTGAAAAAAAAATTTTCCTTTGACATAGTTTTGTTTTAAAAACTAAATCAAGAGCAAAAAAACTGTGTCAAAAACTGTGTCAAAGCAACTTTTGTCAAATATTGCTCCAAATGGATAAAAATTTGTCAGAGAGCTCTAATTTATCATTTTTAATCATTTTATAACTCAAAACTGCCAAAAAATTGAAACTGAAAAAAATTTTTTCCTTTGACATAGTTTTGTTTTAAAAACTAAATCAAGAGCAAAAAAACTGTGTCAAAAACTGTGTCAAAGCAACTTTTGTCAAATATTGCTCCAAATGGATAAAAATTTGTCAGAGAGCTCTAATTTATCATTTTTAATCATTTTATAACTCAAAACTGCCAAAAAATTGAAACTGAAAAAAAATTTTTCCTTTGACATAGTTTTGTTTTAAAAACTAAATCAAGAGCAAAAAAACTGTGTCAAAAACTGTGTCAAAGCAACTTTTGTCAAATATTGCTCCAAATGGATAAAAATTTGTCAGAGAGCTCTAATTTATCATTTTTAATCATTTTATAACTCAAAACTGCCAAAAAATTGAAACTGAAAAAAAATTTTTCCTTTGACATAGTTTTGTTTTAAAAACTAAATCAAGAGCAAAAAAACTGTGTCAAAAACTGTGTCAAAGCAACTTTTGTCAAATATTGCTCCAAATGGATAAAAATTTGTCAGAGAGCTCTAATTTATCATTTTTAATCATTTTCTAACTCAAAACTGCCAAAAAATTGAAACTGAAAAAAAAATTTTTCCTTTGACATAGTTTTGTTTTAAAAACTAAATCAAGAGCAAAAAAACTGTGTCAAAAACTGTGTCAAAGCAATTTTTGTCAAATATTGCTCCAAATGGATAAAAATTTGTCAGAGAGCTCTAATTTATCATTTTTAATCATTTTATAACTCAAAACTGCCAAAAAATTGAAACTGAAAAAAAATTTTTCCTTTGACATAGTTTTGTTTTAAAAACTAAATCAAGAGCAAAAAAACTGTGTCAAAAACTGTGTCAAAGCAACTTTTGTCAAATATTGCTCCAAATGGATAAAAATTTGTCAGAGAGCTCTAATTTATCATTTTTAATCATTTTATAACTCAAAACTGCCAAAAAATTGAAACTGAAAAAAAAATTTTCCTTTGACATAGTTTTGTTTTAAAAACTAAATCAAGAGCAAAAAAACTGTGTCAAAAACTGTGTCAAAGCAACTTTTGTCAAATATTGCTCCAAATGGATAAAAATTTGTCAGAGAGCTCTAATTTATCATTTTTAATCATTTTATAACTCAAAACTGCCAAAAAATTGAAACTGAAAAAATTTTTTTCCTTTGACATAGTTTTGTTTTAAAAACTAAATCAAGAGCAAAAAAACTGTGTCAAAAACTGTGTCAAAGCAACTTTTGTCAAATATTGCTCCAAATGGATAAAAATTTGTCAGAGAGCTCTAATTTATCATTTTTAATCATTTTATAACTCAAAACTGCCAAAAAATTGAAACTGAAAAAAAATTTTTCCTTTGACATAGTTTTGTTTTAAAAACTAAATCAAGAGCAAAAAAACTGTGTCAAAAACTGTGTCAAAGCAACTTTTGTCAAATATTGCTCCAAATGGATAAAAATTTGTCAGAGAGCTCTAATTTATCATTTTTAATCATTTTATAACCCAAAACTGCTAAAAAAAATTGAAACTGAAAAAAAAATTTCTTTATATAAAAAAATTTCAAAATACCTTAAGTTTAAACATGATTTTAAAAATTATTAAAAATAAATCGAACTAAAAAGTACAAAACAAGAATTTAATTTTTTTTTTCATTTTTGAGCCAAATTTTGTATAAAATTTAAATTAAATTATTTAATGAAATGAAACAAAGGTTAAAGAAAATTTTCTTTTTACTTTTTCTTACTTTTTTTTTTATTACAGATCAAACTAAAAGAACATCAAAATCAGCAACTTTTCAAAAACAACAAATTAACCAAAAATCAAATGTCGTTTACTTCAAAAAAAAAAAACTTTCAAGTAAGCTCATTACCTCTTCTTTGTTAAACATTTCCCAATTCCTGCTATTGACAACGATCCCTCTTCTCTCTCCCATTCCCTGTCATACCTCATCATTGTAAATACTAATTTATTACTTACTTTGCGTTGACCTTCAATCATGTCCCTCATCCCTCTTTTCCCCCTGTGTGTTTCAGGCACAAATATTTTGCTTTTATCATCAGTTTCTCGCTCGCTGCTATCGTCAGCACACGAAAAATGTTTACCCTGTCAAAGTCAATTTTAAAACATTTTGATGATAAATAATAATTAAATATTTAAACGAAGGAAATTTGTCAAGTATATTCATCAAGTCAGTAAACAAGCAAGCAAAGTAGCAAACTGAGTGAGTTTGATGCGCGTAAATAATGTCATTAGCAGAGTGCAAACAGCCGGAGTTGAAAATATTATTTGAACGTCAAACAGGTAAAACGCAAGAGTGACAGGCATGCCCGATAATGTACTCAATTAAATATTTACAAACTACTTTCAGCGGAGGCAGAAAAAAAATGAAATATTAAAAAGTTGGCAACACGTGACGCTGTCCGTTGATGATGATGATGACGATGACGAAGGACATAAATGGGCTTCTCTCGTGTGAACAAGTAAATTTGTTACAAATCATATGCAGAGAGAGAGGAAAATGCGACGTGATTTGGTTCACCAATGAATTTCATTTCCCTTTAATCCAAACCAAGCATTTTATGTGAATCAAAAAATTGATCACAGGAGAAAAGCACAACAATGAAGAAATATTTTGCATCTGCAACTCTTCAACAATTCAAGCTTTATGATAAAACGTTTCCCGACATCTGTTACGCCGCCATTTCGATTATTACGAAATATTTATGTGTCTGTAATATGGATGCAGCGCCATCTGTGCCCATTTTTTACGATGACATAATATAAACAACAAACGTGGCTTAATTTATTTTCAGATTTTTTTTTCTGAATAACGAAAAAAACTAAAGTCGCGACATATGAACTCACATAAAAGAAGGCAATTGGCTATTAAATGCCTCATCAGACGTTAAATGATCTAATCTGCTGAAAAAAATAAAAGTATTTAATGTCTTTGGGGACATTTTGTTGCGACATTTAACCAAACAAGCAAACCTCCTTCAATGAAACAAATAAAAAAAAGAACGAGTTTAAATGCGATGCAAAAGAGGAAGAAAAAAAATAAAAGGAGAATGGAAAAATATATACAAAACAAGAAATATTGCATCCAATTACGTATTTCCATTTAGTTTCTCGTTTAAATGTAGTTTAAATGATAAACTTGTACTTCTCTTTTGGATTTTTTTTCTATTCTAAGAAGAGGTTTGCTGTGAGGAGAAAATTGGCGGGAAATGCTTTGAATATATTTTCAGGATAGTTTTTATTTTTTTAATTTAATTTAATTAATTAATTTAATTTTTTTTTTAATTTATTTATTTTTTTTTATTTTTAACTTAATTCAAAAATTTAATTTAAATATTTTTTTTAATTAATTATTTTCAAGATTTCAAAAATATTAAAATAAAAAAATTTAAAAAATAAAAAAAAATAAAAAAAATAATTAATTATTTAATTTTCAAATAAATTTAAAATTTTCTTTAATTTAAAGAGAACATATTATATTTTTTAATTTTAAAGTTTTAATTTTCAACCCATAAAATTTATTTAAAATAAATTTAATCTTTAAAGAAAATTTTATTTTTTTTTAATTTAAAAAAAATTTTTTAATTATTTTTTTAATTTATAAAAAAAATTAATAAATTTTAAAACTTTTTTAAATTTAAAATAAATTTAATTATTAAATTTTAATAAATAAATAATTTAAATTAAATTTCAATTAAAAAAAAATATTAATTAATTAAATTAAATAAATAAATTTAAAATTAATTTTGATTTAATTAATAAATACATTTTAATAAATTAAATTTGATTTAATATTCAAAAACTTTCCTCAAAAAAATAATTTAAAATCAAAATTTATTTTTTTATTCAAATCTGAAATTTTAACTTAATTTTATTTTTTTTTAATGCTAAAATATATTTTTTAAAAAAAATATATAATTTGTGAAAAATTTTTGAAAGATAAAAATAATAAAAATAAATTTTTGACAGAATTTAATAAAAATTTTTAAAACTGTCAATTCAAAAAAAATCCATTAAAAATTTGCTTCTATAAAAAAAAATTTTATTAACATTTGGTTCAATTAATTTTTAATTTAATTTAAATTTTCAAAAATTAAAAAAAAATAATTTTTTTTCTTCTCATTGTGCCCCAATTTAACGACACATTTGTTTTTTTCCTTCATTTTCTATTCAAGTAGTGAATCCTTTTCTATAGGTATATGACAAAAGTATGACTCTTTCGCATTTTATTTTATTTTTTTTTTAGAAAATTTCACACACACAAATACTACATGCCACAACAACTAACCGCCGAATCTTTTCTACAAGTTTTCCGTGTTGTTCACATTTTTTTCTGCTCTACTGTTTAAGAGCTCGAAACGAAAAAAAAAGTAGAAAAAACATGCATGCAAAAATCTAAATGGTTTTTCACTTGACTTGAAAAATATCACACCTAAAAGGTTTCCGCTGGATTTTTTTTCGCAATTTTACTCTTTTTTTTACACACTTGAATGGAAATTTATAGCAATTTACAACAAACACGAATAACGTTAAAATTAATTAATTTTCGATAAGTGAGTGACAAAAGCGCCTCGTGACAAATAAAACGCGTGCAAATCGAATTAAATGAAATTATAAATAAATAAAAATTTTAAATTAAATCGATGTAAAAATTTACCTTTTCATCGAATTGATTAAAATTTTTATTTTTTTGTAATTTAATCCAATAAAATTTTTAAAGTTGTTTTAATGAAATCGGGTAAAACTCACCTGAAATTGAACTCTTCTGCGAAAAATGTTACAAAAAAAATCATAAAATTGTCCCTTTTGAGAGACAATGGCAGAGTAACAGCATCATCATCACACACAAAACATAATTTAAACAAATTGACAAGGGGATGACAGGAGTACATTTCATTTGTTTTCATTATGTTGTGTACAAAATATTTACATAGCTTTAGTAGCTTCATTTCTCGCACCTCGACGGCGTTTCTGTTCGAAAAAAAAATAAAAGAAAAAAATGTTGGCTAATGTAACTGTCAGAAATGTTTTTTTTTGTCTCGTCTGGATAATTTTTTTCGTAGAATATTTTTTTTTTTGTTTAAAAACGAAATTTTTTTCATATAAAAATAAATTTTTCTTGAAGAAAAAAATTTAAAAAAAAATTTTTTATTAAAATAAAATATTTTTCAATTAATTTTTTTTTTAAATTATTATTTATTTATTTTTTTTTATTTTTTGTTTTTAAAATTTAAAAAATTTTCAAAATTAAAATTTTAATTTTTTTTAATAAAATTTATTGAAATATTATTTAAAATTAAACTTTAATTTTTTAAATAAATTTAATTTTTTACTTTATTTTTTTAATTAATTTTTTTATGAATAATAAAAATTTAAAAAAATAATATTAATTCATTTCCAAAAAAATTTTAATTTGTTAAATAAATTTAATTAAAATATATTAAAAAATAAAATTTTAATAATATTTTTTTATTATTTTTAATTAAATAAAAATTAATTTTGAATTAAAAAAATTATTAAAATATTTTTTAATTAAATTTTTTAAATATTTTCTAAATTGAATTCAATTTTTAAAATTAAAATAAATAAATAATAAAATTAAAATTTAAAAAAATTAATTAAAATATTATTTTTTAAATTAAATAAAATTTTCAATAATTCAATAAAATAATTAAATAAAAAAAATAAATAAAAATTAAATAAAAAAAAATATTAAAAGTGTTTTAATTTAATATTCATTAATTTTATTAATTAATTTTTAATTAATTTTGCTTAATTTTTTTTTTTTTTTTTGAAAAAATAAATTAAAATATTTTTTATTTTAATTTTTAATATTTTTAATTATTTTATAAATTCAATTAAATTATAAAATATAATAAAATTTAAATTAAAAAATAAAATTTAAAAAAAAAAATAAAATTTAATTTTAAAAAATATTTTTTTAGTTCAAGTTAAAAATGCGCTTTAGTCTAAATTTAAGAGAATCAAACAAGAAAAAAAAATTTTAACCTTTTGTTCTCTCTCTCTTTTTACAGGATGTCGAGTACATATTTTTGTTATGTCACAACAAAATTGTTGCTAAAAGTGTTCTGACAACAGGTGACAACAAAAGCGAAACAATGCAACTCTTTCGTGATGATGACAGGATGACTCTTTGGACAAGATGATGAACGATGATTGAATGAAGTACGGTTCAAAAATATTTTTTCAACCATTTTCTATTAATAGCATTCACCTTTCGATCCGCACTCGAACATCATTAGAAGCTTATTTTTAATAAAAAATCGTGTGTTTGCATAAATATTGCAGCTTCGCGTTAAATGGAGAGAGCGAAAAAAAAATTGTTCGTGTAATAAAAACCACATGCCACGAACCACGGATTCTCGGGGAAAAATTTACATTTTCAACGATGGAAGCAGCATGCCCTTTAATCCTCTTTAATTGAAAAAGTTTAGGACAAACAAAAGACATCGTTGCATCGAAAAAAAATAAAAAGTGTCGAGAATGAAAGAAAAACAAGAGAGAGAAAAAAAAATCGAGTGACTTACCGAGTGATTATCCATTCCGACAGTTTACTCAAACACATTTTTCACAAAAAGGAACGCTTGACATTACTTATTCATCTTCTTCTCTCTGCTTGTCTCCTTTTTTTGTGTAATTCCACAGAAAGTGGCTGAATTAAGAGAAAACCTTGTTAAGGTCTCGAGGATGATGATGATGATGCAACGATGGCAGCAGGAGCAACACAAAAAAGGGAAGTTTAATTACACTTTTCATCAGTGTTTACTTTTCATAAATTTTAAATGTTGCCGTGTGTATGAACATCAAAGGACCTCGGGCTTAGACATGCTCTTTGCTCTACTCGACAAGTAAGTACATTAATTAAGCAAATGAAGTAAAACCAAATTATTTCAAGTTAAGAGCATACAAAAGTCGGTTTATGAGTTATGAAATTCTGTGTTGGTTTAATGTTGATTCGAGCACGTGTCTTGCTGCGAAAAAGATTTTTTTCAGGTAAGCTCATTAATTTTGACAAGATTTTTTTAAATGTCAATTTTTGGATTCATTAAATGTTGTTAACTATGTAATAAAAAAAATTATTTAAAAAAATAAAAAAAAAAACAAACTATAAAAGATGAGACAAGTCTGCTATTGATTTATTTTATTTTTATAAAAAATAATTTTTTAATTATTTTTAATATTTTTTTTATAATCAATTTAAAATTAATTTGATTATTAAATAAATTAATTTATTTTATTTTATATTTTTGTTTTATTTTTATTGATTATTTTTTTAACTAAAGCTTTAATTTGATAATTTAATTTAATGTTTAATTTTTTAAATTAATTTACCATTAAATTTATTTTAAAATTTATTAATTATTATTTATTAAATTAAATTAAATTAAAAGCTTTAATTATTTTTTTTAAATTAAAAATTTATTTTTTTAACTAAAAATTTTAAATATTTTTTTTTATATTTAAAGAAATAAATTTTTTATTAATTTATTTTAAAATTATTTTATTTAAAATTAAATTAAATTTATTAATTATTTATTTAATTTAATTTTAAAAAAATCATTTTGAAATAAATAAAAAATTAAAATTAATAAATTAAAATTTTTTAATTATTTAAATTAATTTCAAGAATTTTTAAGCTCTAAATTAATTTTTAAAATATTTTTTTTAATTAACAAATTTAATTTTATATTTAAATTTTTAATTCTTTTTTTGTCATTTTAGGTCTTTTTAAAAATTTAACATAAAAAAATTTTAATTAATTTTTTTTAAATTGAAATATTTTTAATTTTTTTAAGGTCTTTTTAAAAATTTGAGATAAAAATAATTTTTTTCTTATAAAAATAAATTCTAACTTTATTGATTAAAACTTATTTAATGTTCAAACATTGAAAACTGCAAACAATTGCAATCACTTAAATGAGTTAAACACAAAAGAATTTCAGTTGAATTTAATGAGATTTGCACACATGTGACACAACTCGTTGCGAATTGAATCGAAAATTGAATAAACTACAAGAAATTATGTGAAATGCGATGTGAAAAGGAAAACGAGAGAGAGAGAGAAAGAGAAAATAGACAAGAGAATGTCGTGTCCCATTTTGAAAACTTAATTTTAAACCGAACAAGAATTTTCATTAATCTTCTTTGCTTTGCTTTCTTTTTATTATTAAACAGATTCTTTGTCCTGCTGATGGTGCCGTCGCATCGAGAACAAAGAACGAGGAAAGTGTAAGTAATACTTCTTTTTTCTATTCTTTAATCCTCTTAAAAAGTCTTAAGAGGAGTCATCATTTATCTCGGTTCTTTATTTCCTTGTAGATTGTTCAATGCATCGAAAATAATAGAAAGTTGTCGTTGAAAAAAATTACCGCGTTTTGCGTTTTTATTTTTAATTAGAAAAATTAGCCCAATGCACATATTAAAATGTCTATATTAAGAATTTTAAAATTTTGACCCAATATACATTTTAGGCATGATGCAAATAATTTTTTTTAACTTTTGGCCCAATGTACATTTTGAAAGTTTTCTCCCAATTCGTATTTTAAGTTTTTAACCCAAAGCACATTTTGAAAGTTTTGATCAGAAGTTTTTAAAAAATTCTTATAATTTTTTTGACCCAATGTGCAATTTACAAATTCTACGAAGCTAATTTTGAATAACTATTCAAGTTAACATTCAGAATATTGTTCATAAAAAATTTCGAAGTTTATCCCAATGCACATTATGAATTTTTGCCCTATTGCATATTTAACAAATTTTTGACCCAATGAAATTTTTTTTTAGTTTATTTTCCAATTTTAATTTTAAATAATTTTTAAGCCCAAAGTATATTTTAAAAATTTGACCCAATGCACATTTTAAAAATTTGACCCAATGCACATTTTAAAATTTTTTTCATTTTTTTCGAAATGCGTTAAAAACCAACGTCGTAAAGGACGACAACTCTTCTGCTACTTTCCCGTCGTGCTCGTTGGTGCACTTCGCACTGATTCATAACAAATGATCGTAATCATAAACTTAATTAATCTTGGTCCATGCGTTCGTACATGCTCGAACGGAACAAACAATAAAGATGTTTCTGTTATGATAATCGCTAGTTTCGAGTTTGACGTTAAGTTATTAACCTAAAATGTTTATGAAGTAATTAATTAAGTTTGACGTGTTTCCTAAAATGTTTATGAAGTAATTAATTATGTGCTTCCGTGTATTCCGTACTCGAGACGTGATTGATGCACCTCTTATCGCTGTTTAAAATTCAAAAATTCTTCAAGACATTGTGTGTTTCGTTCGAAATTTCCGGTTGATTAGACAGATCAAGTGCTTTTTAATTGGTTCATTGAATGCAGCAGCAGCAGCGTCTTCAGTAGTAAACAACTTTGTTTATCTCTTGTCAACTCATAAAATAAAGTTTTGCTTATTTTTCTGCCTCACTTGCGATTTCGCCTTCATTGAGCAACAATTTATTGCTTTTCATTACATTTTACCCGGAATTCTTATTTGCAAATAAATTTTAATTCACTTTTTATCGTCAGTCTCGAGCAAAGTCTCGGAAGAAAACATTTTCTCAAATCAATTTATCGCATCAAATGGAAATAATTGCTTTTGATGATCAATCATGCAAATTAGATTTTTTTTAAAAACAATTTTTTTTCTTACTTGTCCGACTTTATGATGTTTTTATTTATTGCAGGAGCAAGTTTATTGCTCGAGGTGATTTGAGTCGACTTACTCGACTATGGAAAAAGTTTCTTTGTCTGTAAAAAAAGAAAAAAATGAATAGATGCAACAAATTATTACTTATCTCATAAAGTGATTGGATATTTTGTTGTTTATTGAACTGAAATTAAAATTAAAATTAAAATTAAAATTAAAATTAAAATTAAAATTAAAATTAAAATTAAAATTAAAATTAAAATTAAAATTAAAATTAAAATTAAAATTAAAATTAAAATTAAAATTAAAATTAAAATTAAAATTAAAATTAAAATTAAAATTAAAATTAAAATTAAAATTAAAATTAAAATTAAAATTAAAATTAAAATTAAAATTAAAATTAAAATTAAAATTAAAATTAAAATTAAAATTAAAATTAAAATTAAAATTATTAAAATTATTAAAATTATTAAACTTATTAAAATTATTAAAATATTAAAATTATTAAAATTAAAAATTATTAAATTATTATTATTAAAATTATTAAAATTATTAAAATTATTAAAATTATTAAAATTATAAAAAATTATTAAAATTATTAAATTATTAAAATTATTAAAATTATTAAAATTATTAAAATTATTAAAATTATTAAAATTATTAAAATTATTAAAATTATTAAAATTATTAAAATTATTAAAATTATTAAAATTATTAAAATTATTAAAATTATTAAAATTATTAAAATTATTAAAATTATTAAAATTATAAAATTATTAAAATTATTAGAATTATAAAAATTATAAAAATTATAAAAATTACAAAAATTATAAAAATTATAAAAATTATTAAAATTATTAAAATTATTAAAAATAATTAAAATTATTAATTAAAATTAAAATTAAAATTATTAATTAAATTATTAATTAATTATTAAAATTATTAAAATTATTAAAATTATTAAAATTATTAAAATTATTAAAATTATTAAAATAATTAAAATAATTCACATTATTAAAATTAATTCTTAAAAAAATAATATTTATTATTAAAATTATAAACTTTATTAAAATTATTAAAAAAATTAATCAATTCTATAAATCATTAAAAAAAATTTTTTTTTCTTTTCAGATAATCTTCAAACCACAAAAAGTATTAAAACATGTCAAAAATGACATCACAAGTCAAAGATCATCACTTTTAATCAAGTCAGCTGTTCATCAAATTAACTTCCAACCAAAATTCTCATTATTTTTTTTACAAAATTTTTCAACATGAGAGAATTTTATTACATCTTCTTCTGTTTTTCATCGTTAACAGGTAATTTTTTTCCAAATTCTTAAAATTTAATTAATTTTCAAGTATTTTTTATAGCAACAATCGCTCTGGAGTGTTATAAATGCCAATCTGACATCGACGCTGGATGTGCTTTTGCTACTTTGAGCCACGTTCGTCAATGGGATATCGAAATTTGTTCCGAATGTGCAGTTTGGATAAGTAATTCGTCGGTAATTCATTAAATTTTTTAATAAAAAAAATTTTTTTAGAGAATCGTGTGACTTTTCGTGGATGCAAGCCAAATACGGAAGTTGACCAAGTCGAAGGATGTCGCATAAATTCCTGTAATGACATGATTTTTCCGCGAAATCGACTTCAATGTTACCAATGCGGTGGTAAAGACTGCATTTTCCCCAATGAAACTCATTCGCCGCTGCCTTGTGAGAATTTTGTGTCAAACGATCAGTGTTACACGATTGTTACAGGTTCGAAATTTCATAAAAATGAAGATTTTTGATAATTTTATGTCATTTTTTTTAGATTTAAATGTCACCAAAAATTACGTGAAGAACATTTTTCCCTTCAAAACGTTCCGTGGTTGCATGTCAGACGATGAAAATTCCGCCGGAATGCAGAAATGTCGTGAAAATCGTCGATTTTGTGTCAAATCTCGCACAAACGCGTACCCGGCATACACAAATCTCGCCTGCATTCAATGTCAAGACAACACAACGACAGCATACCCGAAGAATTGTTTCAACAAAACGGAGACAATGCCATGCAAATCCATTGTGGGTCGTGTGCCAGCGAAATGTTACACGCGCTTCGATGGCGATTTCGTGACGCGTGGCTGTTACGATGAAAATGTCGCGCGCGAATGCAACCAAGCCGGAAGGCAATGTCATGTGTGTCAACGGGCGGGATGTAATGGCAAAATGTATCGAGCGACGAAATGCAGGAAATGTGATTCGAGGAACGACACGAGATGCATTGACGATGCGTTCACGTATGATTACGGGTTTTGCATGACCGCAAATGCTAAAGAGAAATTGGCTTGTTATCGATGGGAAGAAGGTAATTGTTAGAAATGTCCTTTTGTGTGACTGTGATTGACAGCTTTTTGTGGGATTTTAGTTGTAGATGGCACGAAAATTGTGCAAAGAGGATGCTGGCATACGATTAAGGATGCGGCGATGAAACAAGAATGCATGTTGAATACGACGCGATGTAAAATTTGTGATGGGGAGAATTGTAATAAGAAACGTAAGTTATGAATTTTTGGAAAACTTTCATTAAAAATGTTAAAAATAACTTCAAATGCATGTAAAAAAAATTTTTCTTTCAAAAATTTTATAAAAAAAAAATAATTTTTCAATATAAAAAATTAAACTTTAGAAATGAAAATTTTCATAAATTAAAAAAAAATATTTATTAATTTAATTTATTTTTTTTTTAAATTACTCAAAAAGATTTTTTTTAAATCAAAAAATTTATGACAGAATTTATTTAATTTTAAAAGTTAAATATCGAACTATTGAACTAAAAGTTTTGATTAAAATTTCGTTGAATATGTGAAAATTTTCTGAAAAAAAAAATTTTTTCTTTAAAAAAATCAAAAATTTTATGAAAAATCACTCTAAAATGTTAAAAATCGAACTTTTTTTTAAATTTTCTATGATGATTAAAAAAATCATATTTTTTTAAATTTTTAAATTAATTTTTTTAATTATATTTTTTTTTATTTTAAAAAATGATTAATTTAATTCAATTAAAAATTATACGATATTTTCGTATAAATAAAAAAAAATATGAAAGAAATTAATTTTTTTAATTTGAAATTTTAATTAATTTTGATTTTTATTTGAAAAATTTTTATGAAATAAAACATGTTAAAATTAAGTTTTTGAATTTTCAGATGTTTTTTTTATAAATTTAAATTAAATATTAATTTAAAATTATTAAAAAAATTAATTTATTAAATAAATTGTAATTTTTTAATTAAATAAATTTAAAAAATTAAAATTTATTTATTTATTTAAATTTATTTTTTTTAATTTATTTAAATAAAAAATTAAAATTTATTTATATTTTATTTTAATTATAAAATTTTAATTTTTTGTCAATTTGACATCTTTCAGGTCGAAATTAATTAAAGAAAAAAATCACTGGCTCTCTAAAACTTTTTT
>NW_026973410.1:0-40403 GCF_036172545.1 Culicoides brevitarsis | reverse complement strand
TATATATATACACACACACACACACACACACACACACACACACACACACACACACACACACACACACACACACACACACACACACACACACACACACACACACACACACACACACACACACACACACACTACACACACACACACACACACACACACACACACACACACACACACACACACACACACACACACACACACACATATATATATATATATATATATATATATATATATATATATATACACACACTTTTATTCCTTTAATTTCTGAAAAAAATAATTTAAATTCAACTGAAATATCTATTAAGTATTTTTTAGTACAAGCATTAGCTTCAATAGTTTTTTTATTTGTTTCTATTATATATATATTAAAATTTTCAAATTTTAATTATATTTTTTTAAGATATGAATCAATTTTATTAATTTTTTCAATAATAATAAAATTAGGTGCGGCTCCTTTCCATTTTTGATTTCCTAATATTATTGAAGGTTTATCATGAATAAATTCTTTATTATTATTAACTTGACAGAAATTAGCTCCTTTAACTATTGTTTCTTATTTTTCTTTTTTAAATCAATTAATTATTTTTATTTTATTATCATGTTTTGTAGGAGCTGTAGGAGGTTTAAATCAAACTTCTTTACAAAAATTGTTAAGTTTTTCTTCTATTAATCATATTAGTTGGTTATTAATAGCAATAACTTATAGAAATTATTTATGGTTGTTGTATTTTTTTATTTATTTTATTTTAAATTTATGTTTAATTATAATTTTTAAAAATTTTAATCTTTTCAATTTTAATCAGTTATATATATTTAAAAATAATGGAATTAATAGAAATTTGTTAAAAATTTTATTTATAATAAATTTTTTTTCTTTAGGTGGTTTACCCCCATTTTTAGGGTTTTTACCAAAATGAATAGTAATTGAATTTTTATTAATAGATAAAATATTTTTTTTAATTTTATTTTTAGTAATGATATCATTATTAACATTATTTTTTTATATGCGATTAACTTTAACTTCATTTGTTATATTTTATCCTTCTATAAAATGAAATTTTTTAAATTTTAAAAAAAATAAAATAATAAAATTAATTATTTTTTTTAATATTGTAAGTTTATATTTTTTTTTAATTTTTTTATTAAATAATTATATATTTTAAAATAGTATATTTTGGTGTATGATGCACTAAAAATTTTGAATTTTTAAGAAATAGTTTAATTCTATTATTTATAATTATTCATTAGATGGCTGAAAGTAAGCATTGGTCCTTTAAACCATTTTATAGTAATTTAACAATTACTTCTAATGAAAAGCTTTAAGTTAAAAAAACTTTTAACCTTCAAAGTTAACTATAAAAAATTATTTTTAAGCTTTAAATTTAAAATAATTTTATTATTTTATAAAAATTTTTTAAATAAATAATTTTTTTAAAAATTTTTAAATTAATAATTAAAAAATATTTGATTTTAGTATAAAATTTTGTTTTATAAATATATTACATGAAATTTAATAAGAGAATTTATAAAATTTTAAAAATTAAATTAATTTTATTTTCAGTAAATAATATTAAAAAATAAAGAAATTTTGATTTAATAATTTATAAATAACTTTGGTAAATTTAGTGCCAGCAACTGCGGTTATACTAATAAAGTAAATAAAATTTTTTTATTAATAATTAATAGAATAAAAATTAATAAAAAAATTTATTTATTAGATGAAATTTTAAATAAATAATTTTATTATTAAAAATTTTATGAAATTAAAAAAAATTTTTTATAAACTAGGATTAGATACCCTATTATTAAATACAAATTATTATAATAGATCATTTATAGTTAAATTCTTAAAAATTAAAAAATTTGGCGGTATTTTAATTAATCAGAGAAATTTGTTCTATAATCGATAATCCTCGTTAAAGTTTACTTAATTTAATTAAATTTATATACCGCTGTTATTGAATATATTTAAAAATTTAAATTTCAATAAAAATTTTTATAAAATTATATTTAATGTCAAGTCAAGGCATAGTTTATAGTTAAGAAGAAATGAATTTCATTAAATTTTATTTTATCAGATAAATAAATTGATTTTATTTAAAAGAAGAATTTGAAAGTAAATTAATTTATAAAATTTAATTGAATTAGACTCTAAAATATGTACATATTGCCCGTCGCTCTCATTCTAAAATGAGATAAGTCGTAACAAAGTAAAAATATTGGAAAATGTTTTTAGAATTCAATTTAAAACTTTAATAGAAAAGTATTTCAGTTACATTGAAAAAATATTTGTGCAAATCAAATTAAATTGATTTATAAAAAATTATTTATTAATTATTAATAAAAAGAATTTTAATAAAAATATTTTTAGTAATTTTTAAAGAAAAAATAAATTTAATTATAGAAAATTAGTATTGAAAAAGAAATTTGAAAAAATTGAAAATTGCTAATTTAAAAATTAAATTTAATTAATTGTATTTTGTGTTTCAAAGTAAATTAAATTAATAATTTAAATTGATTAGTTTCGAATTTATATGATTTAATAAATTTTTAAATTTAATATGGTATAATTATTTTAAAATTTTTATTAGAAATTAAAAGTTAATCGTATATAAATTTATCTAATTTCTTAAGAAATAATTTTAAATTATAAATTAATTAATAATTAATTTTTTGATTAATTAATTATTTAATTAATTTATATATAATAAGGGATAAGCTTTATTATAAATTTTTAAAAATTTTTAGAAAAATTAAAAAAATTTAAGCTTAAAATTAGTTTTAATTAATAAAAATGTTATAATTTATTTAATTAAATATTAATATTTTAAAAAATTTTAAATATTTATTAAGATAAAAAGTTTAATTAAAAAATTTTTAAAATAATGATTTAATTAGTAATTTTTTTTTTGTAAAATTAATTTTTTATCAATAAATTAATTTATAAGAATTCGGCAAAAATGATGTCCACTTGTTTATCAAAAACATGTCTTTTTGAATGAATAAAAAGTTTAACCTGCCCGGTGAAAATTTAACGGCCGCAGTATTCTGACTGTGCAAAGGTAGCATAATCCATTGTCTTTTAATTAAAGGCTAGTATGAATGGTTGGATGAGATATCAACTATTTTTATATTAATAAAAATGAATTTAAATTTTTAGTAAAAATGCTAAAATAAAAAAATTAGACGAGAAGACCCTATAAATCTTTATTTTTAATTGATAATATAAATTTTGAAAAAATTTAAATAAATTATTTATTAAAAATTTTATTGGGAGGATAATGAAATTTAAAAAACTTTTATTTTGTTTTATAAATATAATTAAATTATTGAATATATAATAATATTAAATGTTTAAAAAATTAAGTTACTTTAGGGATAACAGCGTAATTATTTTAAAGAGTTCTTATCGATAAAATAGTTTGCGACCTCGATGTTGAATTAAGAATTAATTTAGGTGTAGAAGTTTAAAATTTAAGTCTGTTCGACTTTTAAATTCTTACATGATTTGAGTTCAGACCGGCGTAAGCCAGGTTGGTTTCTATCTTTTTTTTATTTATATATTTTAGTACGAAAGGACCAAATATATTAATTTTATTATTAAAATAGATTTATATTAAAATATTAATATTGTTTTGACAGATTTGAATGTGATAAATTTAGAATTTATAAATGTATAATATACAAACAATAAAATGATATTATTAGATTTTATTTTACCTGTAATTGGTTCTTTAATTTTAATTATTTGTGTAATAGTAAGAGTTGCTTTTTTAACATTATTTGAACGAAAAATTTTAGGTTATATTCAAATTCGTAAAGGTCCTAATAAATTAGGAATTAATGGAATTTTACAACCTTTTAGAGATGCAATTAAATTATTCTCTAAAGAAATAATTTATCCAAATATTTCTAATTATTTAATTTATTATTTTTGCCCTGTATTTTCTTTATTTTTAATTTTATTTTTATGAATTAGATTTCCTTTATTAATCAAATTATTTTCTTTTAATTTAGGGATTTTATTTTTTTTATCCTGTACAAGAATTAGAGTATATAGAATTATAATTGCTGGGTGATCATCTAATTCTAAATATTCTTTATTAGGAGGATTGCGAGCAGTAGCTCAAACAATTTCTTATGAAGTTAGATTAGCTTTAATTTTTATCTCTTTAATTATTTTAGTATTTAGATTTTCTTTTATCGATTTTTATTTAAAACAAATTAATTTATGGTTAATTTTTTTAACAATTCCTCTAAGTTATGTTTGATTAATTTCTTCTTTAGCTGAAACTAATCGTACTCCTTTTGATTTTACAGAAGGAGAATCAGAATTAGTTTCAGGATTTAATGTTGAATACGCTAGAGGAGGATTTGCTTTAATTTTTTTAGCTGAATATGCTAGAATTTTATTTATAAGAATATTATTTAGAGTAATATTTTTAGGTTCAAATTTATTTAATTTATTTTTTTATATAAAATTATCTTTTATTGCTTTTTTTTTATTTGAGTACGAGGAACAATACCTCGATTTCGTTATGATAAATTAATATATTTAGCATGAAAAAGTTATTTACCTTTTTCATTATGTTATTTAATTTTATTTATTAGATTTAAAATAATTTTATTTATTTTAATTTTATGAATAATTTAAAGTAAAATCAATAAAATAAAAAATTTTTTCTTATGTTTTCAAAACATATGCTTTTACAAGCTCATTGATTTAATTATTTAATAAAATTATCTCATAATTTTATCATTAATGGATTAATTAAAAAATATAAAAAATATAAAATAGTCAAAATTTGTCCAGTTAAAATAAATGGTCTTTCTACAGGACGAGCTCCAATTAATGTTAATAAAATTACAATAATAAAAAATAATCAAAATATTATTTTATTTACAGGATAAAATCTTAATGAACGAAAATTTCTTTTATTAACAAAAGGTATAATAAATAAAATAGCAATTGATATAACTAGAGCAATAACTCCACCTAATTTATTAGGAATTGATCGAAGAATTGCATAAGCAAATAAAAAATATCATTCTGGTTGAATATGAACTGGTGTTCTTAATGGATTAGCTGGAATAAAATTATCTGGGTCTCCTAATATATATGGATTAGTTAAACATAAAATAATTAAAAATATTAATAATATTAAAAATCCTACTAAATCTTTATAAATATAATAAGGATGAAAATGAATTTTATTAACATTACTATTAATTCCTAAAGGATTATTAGAACCTAATTGATGTAAAAATAATAAATGAATTACTGTAGTACCTAAAATTAAAAAAGGTAATAAAAAATGAAATGTAAAAAATCGTGTTAAAGTTGCATTATCAACAGCAAATCCCCCTCATAATCATTGAACTAAATCTAACCCTAAAAATGGAATTGCGGATAATAAATTAGTAATAACTGTAGCCCCTCAAAATGATATTTGTCCTCAAGGAAGAACATAACCTATAAAAGCTGTTCCTATAGTTAAAAATAATAATAATACTCCTACATTTCATGTATGAGTATTTAAGTATGATTTATAATATAAACCTCGTCCAATATGTAAATAAATACAAATAAAAAAAAAACTTGCACCATTAGCATGTATAGTTCGTAATAATCAACCATAATTAACATCACGACAAATATGATTAACTGAATTAAAAGCTAATTGAATATCTGCTGTATAATGTATGGCTAAAAATAAACCAGTTAAAATTTGAATAATTAAACATAATCCTAATAATGAACCAAAATTTCATCAAATAGAAAGATTACAAGGAGCAGGTAAATCAATTAATGAATTATTAACAATTTTTAATAAAGGATGTCTATTTCGATAAGATTTATTCATTAGTAAGAAATTCGTAAAGGCCCATAAAAAAAGTTAGTAATTTTTACTACAATTACTAAATTAAATAATAAATAATTAATTAAAAAAATTATTAAAAAATTATTAGGTAATTCGTATATTTTTGAATTAATTAAAAAATTTTCTTTTATTAAATTAATATTAGAGAAAAAATTTATTATTTCATGATTAAAAAATAATTCAATAAATAATTTATTGAATATTATAAATAAAAATCTTATTATCATAAATAAAATGAATATTTTTAAAAAAAATATTCTTGAAAAATTAAATTTTTCATTAGAATTTAAAGATGATATATAAATAAATAAAATTAATAACCCCCCAATAAAAATTAAAAATAAAATGTAAGAAAATCAAAAAGTTTTTGATAAAATTCCTGTAAATAAACAAGTTAATATAGTTTGCATCAATAAAATTAATCCTATTGCTATAGGATGGGTTAATTGAGTAAATATAAATGAATTAATTAATAAAAATATCATTATAATAAAATTAATTTCAGAAAATAGTTTAATAAAAATATTAATTTTGGAGATTAAAGATGAATAATTTATTTTTTTCTGATATTTTAAAAAAATATATTTATTTTTGGTTTACAAAACCAATGTTTTTTTTAAACTATTAAAACTACTAATGATAATTTATTTAAATTTATGAATTTATTTAATTTTATTTATTTTAAGTTTAATAGTTTTTATTTTTAATCATAAACATTTATTAATAACATTAATTAGTTTAGAAATAATTGTATTAATTATTTATGGAATAATATTTATTTGTTTAAATTTTATAAATTTTGAATATTTTTATAGAATAATGTTTTTAACATTTAGTGTTTGTGAAGGTTCTTTAGGATTATCAATTTTAGTAGCTTTAATTCGAACTCATGGAAATGATTATTTTCAAACTTTTAATATTTTACAATGTTAATATTTTTTTTTTTTCAATAAGAATTTTAATTATAAGATTTAATAAAAAAATTTTTTGAATGGTTCAAAATTTTATTTTTTTATTATTTTTTTTATTTATAATTATAATAATAAATTGTAATTTTTTTCCTACAAAAATTTCTTATTTTTTAGGATTAGATATTTTATCCTATGGATTAATTTTATTAAGATTATGAATTACTTCCTTAATATTTATATCTAGAGAAAAAATTTATAAATACAATAATAAATTAAATTATTTTATTTTTATAGTAATTTTTCTTATATTAACTTTAATTTTAACTTTTTCTTCATTAAATTTATTTTTATTTTATTTTTTTTTTGAAAGAAGATTAATTCCAACCTTTTTTTTAATTTTAGGGTGAGGATATCAACCTGAACGATTACAAGCTGGGTTTTATTTGATATTTTATACATTATTTGCTTCTTTACCTTTATTAATAACTTTATTATATTGTCAGAATAATTTAAATTCATTAAGTTACTTTATATTATTTAAAGATTATAAATTTAGATTATTATATTTTAGATTAATTATAGCTTTTTTAGTAAAAATACCAATATTTTTTGTTCATTTATGATTATTAAAAGCTCATGTAGAAGCTCCTGTTTCAGGATCAATAATTTTAGCTGGAGTTTTATTAAAATTAGGGGGTTATGGATTATTTCGAATTTATATTTTAATTCAATCTTTATCAATAAAATATAATATTATATTTTATGTAATTTCATTAATTGGTGGGATATTAATTAGATTAATATGTTTAATACAAGTAGATATAAAAGCTTTAATTGCTTATTCTTCTGTAGCTCACATAGGAATTGCAATTAGTGGATTAATAACTCTTTCTATTTGAGGATTTATAGGTTCTTATATTTTAATAATTGGACATGGTTTATGTTCTTCAGGGTTGTTTTGTTTATCAAATATTATTTATGAACGAACAAGAAGACGAAGTTTATTTATTAATAAAGGATTAATAAATTTTATCCCAAGAATTTCTATATGATGATTTTTATTAAGAATTAGAAATATAGCTGCACCTCCATCTTTAAATTTAATAGGTGAAATTTTTTTATTAACTTCAATTATTAACTGATCTTGATTAAGAATATTTTTTATTTCTTTAATAACTTTTTTAGGGGGGGCATATTCAATTTATTTATATTGTAGAAATCAACACGGTAATTTAAATTCATTAATATTAAATTATAATATTTCTACTGTTCGAGAAAATTTAGTTTTAATATTACATTGGTTACCTTTAAACTTACTTATTTTAAAACCTGATTTTTGTATATTTTGAATTTAAAAAATATTAATTTTTAAATTTAAATAATTTAAATAGTTTAAAAAAAACATTGATTTGTGGAATCAAAAATGTATATAATTTACTTTAAATAATTCAATGAATTGCCTGATTAAAAGGGTTACCTTGATAGGGTAAATTATATGATTTTTCATATTCATTAATTTATTAAATTAAATTAATATTAATTTTTAAAATTAAAAAAAAATATATAAATAGTGATTAATTTATCAATTTGTGTAATTTATTATTTATTTTTATTTTTATTTAGAGTAATTATATTTTTAAAAGGTTCTTATTGTTTAATAAATGAAATAAGATATTTTTATGAATTAGAATTAATATCTGTAAATTCCTCAATAATTGTAATAACTATTTTGATTGATTGAATATCCTGTTTTTTTTTATCATTTGTTAGATTAATTTCTTGTTTAGTAATTTTATATAGAAAAGAATATATAAATAATGATAAAAATATTAATCGATTTATTATGTTAATTTTAATATTTGTATTTTCAATATTTTTATTAATTATTAGTCCAAATTTAATCAGAATTTTATTAGGATGAGATGGTTTAGGATTAGTATCTTATTGTTTAGTAATTTATTATCAAAATATTAAATCTTTTAATGCAGGTATATTAACATTTTTATCTAATCGAATTGGTGATGTATTAATTTTATTATCAATTGCTTGAATATTAAATTTTGGTTCATGAAATTATATCTTTTATTTAGATATTATAAAAAATGATTTTTATTTAAAAATTATTGGTTCAATATTAATTTTAGCAGCTATAACTAAAAGAGCTCAGATTCCATTTTCTGCTTGATTACCAGCTGCAATAGCAGCACCTACTCCTGTTTCTGCTTTAGTTCATTCATCAACATTAGTAACAGCAGGAGTTTATTTATTAATTCGATTTAATAATTTATTAATACATTTATTTTCTAGAAAAATTTTATTATTAATTAGAATATTAACTATATTTATAGCAGGATTAGGGGCAAATTTTGAATTTGATTTAAAAAAAATTATTGCTCTTTCTACTTTAAGACAATTAGGATTAATAATAAGAACTTTAGCAATAAGATTAACTTATTTAGCATTTTTTCATTTATTAACACATGCTTTATTTAAAGCTTTATTATTTATATGTGCAGGAATAATTATTCATAATATAAAAAATTTTCAAGATATTCGTTATATAGGTTCTTTAATTTTACAAATGCCAATAACTATTATAAACTTTAATATTGCTAATTTAGCTTTATGTGGAATACCTTTTCTTTCTGGATTTTATTCAAAAGATTTAATTTTAGAAATAGTAGTTTTTAATAATAGAATTAATATTTTGTCTTATTTTTTATTTTATTTTTCTACAGGTTTAACTGTTTGTTATAGATTTCGTTTGATTTATTATACATTATATTCTAATTTTAATAGATGAACTTATCATTATTTAAATGACAATTCTATTACAATAATTTTTAGAATAATAGGTTTATTAATTATAACAATTATTGGAGGATGTATTTTAAGTTGAATAATTTTCCCAATTCCTTATTTTATTATTTTACCTTTATATTTAAAATTAATAACTTTAATAGTTTGTGTATTAGGGGGGATTATAGGAACAATTTTATCAAAATGAATAATTTTTTTAAAATCAAAAATTATAAAATTTAAATTTTCTGTAATATTTTTTGGTTCAATATGATTTTTACCTTTTATTGTTACAGTAAATATTACTAAATACCCTTTATTTATAAGAGAAATATATACAAAATCTTCTGATTATGGTTGATTAGAAACATTTATAGTAAAAAATCTTTTTTATAGATTTTTACATATTTCATCTTTTTTACAAGTTTTAATAAAAAATAATTTAAAATTTTATTTTATAGTATTTTTTAGTTGATTAATTTTTTATTTTTTTATAATATTTTATTTAAATAGCTTATATTTAGAGCATGACATTGAAGCTGTCAAAGAAACTTTTTTGTTTTTAAATAATTTAAATTTATAAAATAAAATTTATTTTTACAATGAAAATGTAATGTTTTTTTTTAAACTATATAAATAAGAATATAAATGGAGTTAAACCATTAAAGAAAGAAGTTAGCAGCTTTTTCTTAATCCAATATTCTTTTAATTGGAATAATATTTTCAATTTTATCATTAACAATGATATACCTCTATTTTGGTTTCAATTAAAAATAAGGACTTTAGTCTTAAATTAGGTCGAAACTAATCACAATCAATTTGCTTCTTATTTTTTTTTAAAAAAAAATAAGGCAGATAAAAATTATTTCTTTTGAATGCAAATCAAATATTTTTTATTTAAACTACAACCCTATTTTTAAAAAATTAATTATTTCAATCTAAAGCTCCTTGATTTCACTCATGAAATAAACCTAAAATTAAAACTATTAAAAAAATTAAAATAGTAATTCTTCAATTAATTAAAGAATTAATTTTTAATGAAAAAATTATAGGGAATATTAAAGCAATTTCTACATCAAAAATTAAAAAAATAATAGCAATTAAAAAAAATCGTAAAGAAAAAGGTAAACGAGAAGAATTAAAAGGTTCAAATCCACATTCAAAAGGAGAATTTTTTTCTCGATCATAAAAAGATTTTTTTGATAAAATTGAAGCTAAAATTATAACAATATTAGAAATAATTATGGTAATAATTAATAAAATTATTAAAATTATTATTATTTATATTAATTAATAAACTTTATGATTGGAAGTCATATATACTTTTTATATTATATAAATAATTACCTCATCAATAAATAGAAATATAAACAAATAATCATACTACATCTACAAAATGTCAATATCATGCAGCAGCTTCAAACCCAAAATGATGATTTATAGAGAAATGATTATTTAAATGACGAATTAAACAAATAATTAAAAATATTGTTCCAATTAATACATGTAATCCATGAAATCCTGTAGTTAAAAAAAAAATTGAACCATATACTGAATCAGACATTGTAAAAGATGCTTCTATATATTCATAACCTTGAAGAATAGAAAAATATAGTCCTAATAAAATAGTAAAAAATAAACCTTGAGTAGTTTGTTGTTTATTATTTTCTATTAATCTATGATGAGCTCAAGTAATTGTAATTCCAGAAGTTAATAAAATTACTGTATTTAATAAAGGAATCTGAAAAGGATTAAATGCTTGAATATTTAAAGGAGGCCAAATTTCCCCTAACTCAATAGTAGGAGATAATCTTCTATGAAAAAAAGTTCAAAAAAATGAAAAAAAAAAACAAACTTCTGATGTAATAAATAAAATTATACCCCATCGAAGACCAGTAACAACATCATATGTATGTAAACCTTGAAAGGTCCCTTCTCGAGAAATATCACGTCATCATTGATATATAGTTAATAAAGTAATAATATTTCCTATTATAAATAAATTTAATCTATATTGATGAAATCATTGAACTAATCCAGTTACTGAACAAAAAGCTCCTAAAGCTCCTGTTAATGGTCAAGGACTATAATCTACTAAATGAAATGGGTGATTAGAATGGTTTATCATTATTAATTAATTAATTTCTCTAGCATATAAAGTTGTTAATACAGCAAATACATAAGCTTGAATAATTGATACTGCTGATTCTAAAGTTAATAATAAAATTTGCACAATAATTAAAATTCTTACAAATATAGTTCTTATTGATACTCCTGTATTTCCTAATAAAGTTATTAATAAATGTCCAGCAATTATATTAGCAGTTAACCGGACAGCTAAAGTACCTGGGCGAATAAAATTTCTAATTGTTTCAATACATACTATAAAAGGTATTAATAATCTAGGTGTACCTTGAGGTACTAAATGACAAAATATATGTTGAGTATTATTAATTCACCCATATAATATAAAACTAATTCATAAAGGTAATCTTAAAGTCAATGTAAATACTAAATGTCTAGAAGAAGTAAAAATATAAGGAAATAACCCTAAAAAATTATTAAAAAAAATAAACACAAATAAATTAATAAATAAAAATGTTGACCCATTAAATGAATTAACACCTAATAAAATTTTAAATTCTTTATGTAAAACTTGAAAAATTGTTTGCATTATAAAAGAAATTCGAGAAGGAATAATTCAATAAGATATTGGTATTAATAAAAAAATCAAAAATGTTCTTATTCAATTTAATGAAAAATTATAAATTGATGAACAAGGATCAAAAACTGAAAATAAATTTATTATCATTTTATTAAAAATTTTTTATTTAAATTTTTATTAGAATTTTTATCAAAATTTTTTAAATCAACAATTTTTGGTATAAATAAATAATAATTCATAAAATTAACAAATATATATGTAAATAAAAAAATTAAAAATAAAATAATTCATTTTAAAGGAGCTATTTGTGGGATTAAAAAATATTTATAGAAATAATTTTAGTTTGACAAACTAATGTTATAAATTTAACTAATTTTTTTATTTAATATAATAAAAAATTAATTTATAAAATTTTTTATTCAAGCAATAAAATATTTAATAGAAACAGATTCTAAAACAATTGGTATAAATCTATGATTTGCCCCACAAATTTCTGAACATTGACCAAAATATAAACCAACTCGATATATATAAGTATTAATTTGATTTAATCGACCAGGTACAGCATCTACTTTAATTCCTAGAGATGGAATTGTTCATGAATGTAATACATCTATTGCTGAAACAATAAATCGAATATTTGTATATCTAGGTAAAATTAATCGATTATCTACATCTAATAAACGAAATTCATTTATATTTAATTCATTAGTAGGAATTATATAAGAATCAAATTCTAAATTATTGAAATCAGGATATTCATATCTTCAATATCATTGATGCCCAATAACTTTTACACTAATTGAAGATTTGTAAGGATCATCTAATAAATATAATAATCGTATAGAAGGTAAAGCTACTGCAAATAAAACTAAAACTGGTATAATTGTTCAAAAAATTTCAATAAATTGATCTATTAATAAAAATCGATTAGAAAATTTATTAAAAAATAAAGATAATATAGAATTACCAATTAAAACTGTAATAATTATTAATACTAATAAAGTATGATCATGAAAAAAATTTAATTGTTCTATTACAGGAGAACTTCTATCTAATAAAAATATACTTCCTCAAGTTGCCATTAATAATTTTAATAAAAGTTATACTTTATTGATAGAATTTAAATCTATTGCATTTATCTGCCATATTAAATTTTTATTTATAAAAACTTTTTTTATTTAATTAATAAAGGTATTTGTATGAAACTATGTTCAGAAGGAGGAAGATTTTGATACCATTCAATTGAAGAATTTAAATTTTCTGAATACAATACAGATTGATTAGAAACTAAACTTTTTCATATAATAAATAAAAATATTAAAGTTCCTAAAAATGAAATTAAAGATCCTAAAGAAGAAATTATATTTCATGTAATATAAGAATCAGGATAATCTGAATATCGTCGAGGTATTCCTGATAAACCTAAAAAATGTTGAGGAAAAAAAGTTAAGTTTACTCCCAAAAATATAATATAAAATTGAGCTTTTAATAACATTGTATCTATTGATAAACCCGTAAATAATGGATATCAATGAACAAACCCTCCTATAATAGCAAATACAGCCCCTATTGATAAAACATAATGAAAATGAGCTACTACATAATATGTATCATGTAAAACAATATCTAAAGAAGAATTAGCTAAAACAATACCTGTTAATCCTCCTACAGTAAATAAAAATACAAACCCTAAAGATCATAACAAAGCAGGAGTAAGGTTTAATTGAGTTCCATATATTGTTGCTATTCAACTAAAAATTTTAATCCCTGTAGGAACAGCAATAATTATAGTAGCTGAAGTAAAATAAGCTCGAGTGTCTACATCTAACCCAACAGTAAATATATGATGAGCTCAAACAATAAATCCTAATAAACCAATTGCAGCAATAGCATATATTATACCTAAAACTCCAAAAGCTTCTTTTTTTCCTCTTTCTTGACAAATAATATGAGAAACAATCCCAAATCCTGGTAAAATTAAAATATAAACTTCTGGGTGACCAAAAAATCAAAATAAATGTTGGTATAAAATAGGATCACCTCCTCCTGCCGGGTCAAAAAAAGAAGTATTAATATTTCGATCCGTTAACAATATAGTAATTGCTCCCGCTAATACTGGTAAAGATAATAATAATAAAATAGCTGTAATAAATACTGATCAAACAAATAATGGAACACGATCAAATGATATTCCTACTGGTCGTATATTAATAATTGTTGTTAAAAAATTTACAGCTCCTAAAATTGAACTAATCCCTGCTAAATGTAAAGAAAAAATTGCTAAATCAACTGAAGCCCCAGCATGAGAAACATTAGCTGATAATGGAGGATAAACAGTTCAACCAGTTCCCGCCCCATTTTCCACTAAACTTCTTAATAAAAGTAAAGTAATTGAAGGAGGTAATAATCAAAATCTTATATTATTTATCCGAGGAAAAGCTATATCAGGAGCTCCTAATATTAAAGGAACTAATCAATTTCCAAACCCACCAATTATCACAGGTATTACTATAAAAAAAATTATTACAAAAGCATGAGCAGTAACAATTACATTATAAATTTGATCATTCCCAATTAAAGCTCCTGGGTGTCTTAATTCTTACCAACCTATTTAATCAGAATTTATCCTACTAATTTCACTTACCAACCTATTTAATCAGAATTTATCCTACTAATTTCACTTACCAACCTATTTAATCAGAATTTATCCTACTAATTTCACTTACCAACCTATTTAATCAGAATTTATCCTACTAATTTCACTTACCAACCTATTTAATCAGAATTTATCCTACTAATTTCACTTACCAACCTATTTAATCAGAATTTATCCTACTAATTTCACTTACCAACCTATTTAATCAGAATTTATCCTACTAATTTCACTTACCAACCTATTTAATCAGAATTTATCCTACTAACATAATTTTTTTAAAAAAATGTTTTATTTAAAGTATATTTTAATTATATATAAAATATTTTATTGATATTTAAATTTAAAAATTTATATACTTAATTTCTAAATTAATAAAATCTTAAAAATCACAAATTTATTTAAATGGTTGTAGTCCTAATCTTATATAAATTATTAAAAAATTTAATTTAAAATCATTAAAAAATTTAAATTTAAGTCCTAAATAAGAAGAAAAAAATTATATAAATTATTAAAAAATTTAATTTAAAATAAAAAAAAAATTTATATATAAATTTAATTAAATATAAAATTAATAATTTTTATACTTTATTTTAAATATAAAAATAAAAAATATTTTATTATTTATATATATATATATATATATATATATATATATATATATATATATATATATATATATATATATATATATATATATATATATATATATATATATATATATATATATATATATATATATATATATATATATATATATATATATATATATATATATATATATATATATATATATATATATATATATATATATATATATATATATATATATATATATATATATATATATATATATATATATATATATATATATATATATATATATATATATATATATATATATATATATATATATATATATATATATATATATATATATATATATATATATATATATATATATATATATATATATATATATATATATATATATATATATTTATAATAATAAAATATTTTTTTTATATTTAAAATAAAGTATAAAAATTATTAATTTTATATTTAATTAAATTTATATATAAATTTTTTCATGATTTTAAATTAAATTTTTTAATAATTTATATAATTTTTTTCTTCTTCTTTAGGACTACAACCATTTAAATAAATTTGTGATTTTTAAGATTTTATTAATTTAGAAATTAAGTATATAAATTTTTAAATTTAAATATCAATAAAATATTTTATATATAATTAAAATATACTTTAAATAAAACATTTTTTTAAAAAAATTATGTTAGTAGGATAAATTCTGATTAAATAGGTTGGTAAGTGAAATTAGTAGGATAAATTCTGATTAAATAGGTTGGTAAGTGAAATTAGTAGGATAAATTCTGATTAAATAGGTTGGTAAGTGAAATTAGTAGGATAAATTCTGATTAAATAGGTTGGTAAGTGAAATTAGTAGGATAAATTCTGATTAAATAGGTTGGTAAGTGAAATTAGTAGGATAAATTCTGATTAAATAGGTTGGTAAGTGAAATTAGTAGGATAAATTCTGATTAAATAGGTTGGTAAGTGAAATTAGTAGGATAAATTCTGATTAAATAGGTTGGTAAGTGAAATTAGTAGGATAAATTCTGATTAAATAGGTTGGTAAGTGAAAAACTTTAGTTTTAAAACACCTTTAAATTTGCAATTTAATATCATATTTGAATATAAAGTTAATTGATTAAAAAGAAAAAAATTCTTATAAATAAATTTACAATTTATCGCTTAATTTCAGCCATTTAATCAAAATAATTATTTTTTTTTAAAAAAAATATAGATAAAAAAAATAAAGTTTATATTTATTTTAAATTTGATAAAAAAAATTCATAATAATCGAAACAATGGTTATTTTCTACTAATCATAAAAATATTGGTACTTTATATTTTATTTTTGGAATTTGATCAGGATTAATTGGAACTTCTTTAAGAATATTAATTCGTTTAGAATTAAGACACCCAGGAGCTTTAATTGGGAATGATCAAATTTATAATGTAATTGTTACTGCTCATGCTTTTGTAATAATTTTTTTTATAGTAATACCTGTGATAATTGGTGGGTTTGGAAATTGATTAGTTCCTTTAATATTAGGAGCTCCTGATATAGCTTTTCCTCGGATAAATAATATAAGATTTTGATTATTACCTCCTTCAATTACTTTACTTTTATTAAGAAGTTTAGTGGAAAATGGGGCGGGAACTGGTTGAACTGTTTATCCTCCATTATCAGCTAATGTTTCTCATGCTGGGGCTTCAGTTGATTTAGCAATTTTTTCTTTACATTTAGCAGGGATTAGTTCAATTTTAGGAGCTGTAAATTTTTTAACAACAATTATTAATATACGACCAGTAGGAATATCATTTGATCGTGTTCCATTATTTGTTTGATCAGTATTTATTACAGCTATTTTATTATTATTATCTTTACCAGTATTAGCGGGAGCAATTACTATATTGTTAACGGATCGAAATATTAATACTTCTTTTTTTGACCCGGCAGGAGGAGGTGATCCTATTTTATACCAACATTTATTTTGATTTTTTGGTCACCCAGAAGTTTATATTTTAATTTTACCAGGATTTGGGATTGTTTCTCATATTATTTGTCAAGAAAGAGGAAAAAAAGAAGCTTTTGGAGTTTTAGGTATAATATATGCTATTGCTGCAATTGGTTTATTAGGATTTATTGTTTGAGCTCATCATATATTTACTGTTGGGTTAGATGTAGACACTCGAGCTTATTTTACTTCAGCTACTATAATTATTGCTGTTCCTACAGGGATTAAAATTTTTAGTTGAATAGCAACAATATATGGAACTCAATTAAACCTTACTCCTGCTTTGTTATGATCTTTAGGGTTTGTATTTTTATTTACTGTAGGAGGATTAACAGGTATTGTTTTAGCTAATTCTTCTTTAGATATTGTTTTACATGATACATATTATGTAGTAGCTCATTTTCATTATGTTTTATCAATAGGGGCTGTATTTGCTATTATAGGAGGGTTTGTTCATTGATATCCATTATTTACGGGTTTATCAATAGATACAATGTTATTAAAAGCTCAATTTTATATTATATTTTTGGGAGTAAACTTAACTTTTTTTCCTCAACATTTTTTAGGTTTATCAGGAATACCTCGACGATATTCAGATTATCCTGATTCTTATATTACATGAAATATAATTTCTTCTTTAGGATCTTTAATTTCATTTTTAGGAACTTTAATATTTTTATTTATTATATGAAAAAGTTTAGTTTCTAATCAATCTGTATTGTATTCAGAAAATTTAAATTCTTCAATTGAATGGTATCAAAATCTTCCTCCTTCTGAACATAGTTTCATACAAATACCTTTATTAATTAAATAAAAAAAGTTTTTATAAATAAAAATTTAATATGGCAGATAAATGCAATAGATTTAAATTCTATCAATAAAGTATAACTTTTATTAAAATTATTAATGGCAACTTGAGGAAGTATATTTTTATTAGATAGAAGTTCTCCTGTAATAGAACAATTAAATTTTTTTCATGATCATACTTTATTAGTATTAATAATTATTACAGTTTTAATTGGTAATTCTATATTATCTTTATTTTTTAATAAATTTTCTAATCGATTTTTATTAATAGATCAATTTATTGAAATTTTTTGAACAATTATACCAGTTTTAGTTTTATTTGCAGTAGCTTTACCTTCTATACGATTATTATATTTATTAGATGATCCTTACAAATCTTCAATTAGTGTAAAAGTTATTGGGCATCAATGATATTGAAGATATGAATATCCTGATTTCAATAATTTAGAATTTGATTCTTATATAATTCCTACTAATGAATTAAATATAAATGAATTTCGTTTATTAGATGTAGATAATCGATTAATTTTACCTAGATATACAAATATTCGATTTATTGTTTCAGCAATAGATGTATTACATTCATGAACAATTCCATCTCTAGGAATTAAAGTAGATGCTGTACCTGGTCGATTAAATCAAATTAATACTTATATATATCGAGTTGGTTTATATTTTGGTCAATGTTCAGAAATTTGTGGGGCAAATCATAGATTTATACCAATTGTTTTAGAATCTGTTTCTATTAAATATTTTATTGCTTGAATAAAAAATTTTATAAATTAATTTTTTATTATATTAAATAAAAAAATTAGTTAAATTTATAACATTAGTTTGTCAAACTAAAATTATTTCTATAAATATTTTTTAATCCCACAAATAGCTCCTTTAAAATGAATTATTTTATTTTTAATTTTTTTATTTACATATATATTTGTTAATTTTATGAATTATTATTTATTTATACCAAAAATTGTTGATTTAAAAAATTTTGATAAAAATTCTAATAAAAATTTAAATAAAAAATTTTTAATAAAATGATAATAAATTTATTTTCAGTTTTTGATCCTTGTTCATCAATTTATAATTTTTCATTAAATTGAATAAGAACATTTTTGATTTTTTTATTAATACCAATATCTTATTGAATTATTCCTTCTCGAATTTCTTTTATAATGCAAACAATTTTTCAAGTTTTACATAAAGAATTTAAAATTTTATTAGGTGTTAATTCATTTAATGGGTCAACATTTTTATTTATTAATTTATTTGTGTTTATTTTTTTTAATAATTTTTTAGGGTTATTTCCTTATATTTTTACTTCTTCTAGACATTTAGTATTTACATTGACTTTAAGATTACCTTTATGAATTAGTTTTATATTATATGGGTGAATTAATAATACTCAACATATATTTTGTCATTTAGTACCTCAAGGTACACCTAGATTATTAATACCTTTTATAGTATGTATTGAAACAATTAGAAATTTTATTCGCCCAGGTACTTTAGCTGTCCGGTTAACTGCTAATATAATTGCTGGACATTTATTAATAACTTTATTAGGAAATACAGGAGTATCAATAAGAACTATATTTGTAAGAATTTTAATTATTGTGCAAATTTTATTATTAACTTTAGAATCAGCAGTATCAATTATTCAAGCTTATGTATTTGCTGTATTAACAACTTTATATGCTAGAGAAATTAATTAATTAATAATGATAAACCATTCTAATCACCCATTTCATTTAGTAGATTATAGTCCTTGACCATTAACAGGAGCTTTAGGAGCTTTTTGTTCAGTAACTGGATTAGTTCAATGATTTCATCAATATAGATTAAATTTATTTATAATAGGAAATATTATTACTTTATTAACTATATATCAATGATGACGTGATATTTCTCGAGAAGGGACCTTTCAAGGTTTACATACATATGATGTTGTTACTGGTCTTCGATGGGGTATAATTTTATTTATTACATCAGAAGTTTGTTTTTTTTTTTCATTTTTTTGAACTTTTTTTCATAGAAGATTATCTCCTACTATTGAGTTAGGGGAAATTTGGCCTCCTTTAAATATTCAAGCATTTAATCCTTTTCAGATTCCTTTATTAAATACAGTAATTTTATTAACTTCTGGAATTACAATTACTTGAGCTCATCATAGATTAATAGAAAATAATAAACAACAAACTACTCAAGGTTTATTTTTTACTATTTTATTAGGACTATATTTTTCTATTCTTCAAGGTTATGAATATATAGAAGCATCTTTTACAATGTCTGATTCAGTATATGGTTCAATTTTTTTTTTAACTACAGGATTTCATGGATTACATGTATTAATTGGAACAATATTTTTAATTATTTGTTTAATTCGTCATTTAAATAATCATTTCTCTATAAATCATCATTTTGGGTTTGAAGCTGCTGCATGATATTGACATTTTGTAGATGTAGTATGATTATTTGTTTATATTTCTATTTATTGATGAGGTAATTATTTATATAATATAAAAAGTATATATGACTTCCAATCATAAAGTTTATTAATTAATATAAATAATAATAATTTTAATAATTTTATTAATTATTACCATAATTATTTCTAATATTGTTATAATTTTAGCTTCAATTTTATCAAAAAAATCTTTTTATGATCGAGAAAAAAATTCTCCTTTTGAATGTGGATTTGAACCTTTTAATTCTTCTCGTTTACCTTTTTCTTTACGATTTTTTTTAATTGCTATTATTTTTTTAATTTTTGATGTAGAAATTGCTTTAATATTCCCTATAATTTTTTCATTAAAAATTAATTCTTTAATTAATTGAAGAATTACTATTTTAATTTTTTTAATAGTTTTAATTTTAGGTTTATTTCATGAGTGAAATCAAGGAGCTTTAGATTGAAATAATTAATTTTTTAAAAATAGGGTTGTAGTTTAAATAAAAAATATTTGATTTGCATTCAAAAGAAATAATTTTTATCTGCCTTATTTTTTTTTAAAAAAAAATAAGAAGCAAATTGATTGTGATTAGTTTCGACCTAATTTAAGACTAAAGTCCTTATTTTTAATTGAAACCAAAATAGAGGTATATCATTGTTAATGATAAAATTGAAAATATTATTCCAATTAAAAGAATATTGGATTAAGAAAAAGCTGCTAACTTCTTTCTTTAATGGTTTAACTCCATTTATATTCTTATTTATATAGTTTAAAAAAAAACATTACATTTTCATTGTAAAAATAAATTTTATTTTATAAATTTAAATTATTTAAAAACAAAAAAGTTTCTTTGACAGCTTCAATGTCATGCTCTAAATATAAGCTATTTAAATAAAATATTATAAAAAAATAAAAAATTAATCAACTAAAAAATACTATAAAATAAAATTTTAAATTATTTTTTATTAAAACTTGTAAAAAAGATGAAATATGTAAAAATCTATAAAAAAGATTTTTTACTATAAATGTTTCTAATCAACCATAATCAGAAGATTTTGTATATATTTCTCTTATAAATAAAGGGTATTTAGTAATATTTACTGTAACAATAAAAGGTAAAAATCATATTGAACCAAAAAATATTACAGAAAATTTAAATTTTATAATTTTTGATTTTAAAAAAATTATTCATTTTGATAAAATTGTTCCTATAATCCCCCCTAATACACAAACTATTAAAGTTATTAATTTTAAGTATAAAGGTAAAATAATAAAATAAGGAATTGGGAAAATTATTCAACTTAAAATACATCCTCCAATAATTGTTATAATTAATAAACCTATTATTCTAAAAATTATTGTAATAGAATTGTCATTTAAATAATGATAAGTTCATCTATTAAAATTAGAATATAATGTATAATAAATCAAACGAAATCTATAACAAACAGTTAAACCTGTAGAAAAATAAAATAAAAAATAAGACAAAATATTAATTCTATTATTAAAAACTACTATTTCTAAAATTAAATCTTTTGAATAAAATCCAGAAAGAAAAGGTATTCCACATAAAGCTAAATTAGCAATATTAAAGTTTATAATAGTTATTGGCATTTGTAAAATTAAAGAACCTATATAACGAATATCTTGAAAATTTTTTATATTATGAATAATTATTCCTGCACATATAAATAATAAAGCTTTAAATAAAGCATGTGTTAATAAATGAAAAAATGCTAAATAAGTTAATCTTATTGCTAAAGTTCTTATTATTAATCCTAATTGTCTTAAAGTAGAAAGAGCAATAATTTTTTTTAAATCAAATTCAAAATTTGCCCCTAATCCTGCTATAAATATAGTTAATATTCTAATTAATAATAAAATTTTTCTAGAAAATAAATGTATTAATAAATTATTAAATCGAATTAATAAATAAACTCCTGCTGTTACTAATGTTGATGAATGAACTAAAGCAGAAACAGGAGTAGGTGCTGCTATTGCAGCTGGTAATCAAGCAGAAAATGGAATCTGAGCTCTTTTAGTTATAGCTGCTAAAATTAATATTGAACCAATAATTTTTAAATAAAAATCATTTTTTATAATATCTAAATAAAAGATATAATTTCATGAACCAAAATTTAATATTCAAGCAATTGATAATAAAATTAATACATCACCAATTCGATTAGATAAAAATGTTAATATACCTGCATTAAAAGATTTAATATTTTGATAATAAATTACTAAACAATAAGATACTAATCCTAAACCATCTCATCCTAATAAAATTCTGATTAAATTTGGACTAATAATTAATAAAAATATTGAAAATACAAATATTAAAATTAACATAATAAATCGATTTATATTTTTATCATTATTTATATATTCTTTTCTATATAAAATTACTAAACAAGAAATTAATCTAACAAATGATAAAAAAAAACAGGATATTCAATCAATCAAAATAGTTATTACAATTATTGAGGAATTTACAGATATTAATTCTAATTCATAAAAATATCTTATTTCATTTATTAAACAATAAGAACCTTTTAAAAATATAATTACTCTAAATAAAAATAAAAATAAATAATAAATTACACAAATTGATAAATTAATCACTATTTATATATTTTTTTTTAATTTTAAAAATTAATATTAATTTAATTTAATAAATTAATGAATATGAAAAATCATATAATTTACCCTATCAAGGTAACCCTTTTAATCAGGCAATTCATTGAATTATTTAAAGTAAATTATATACATTTTTGATTCCACAAATCAATGTTTTTTTTAAACTATTTAAATTATTTAAATTTAAAAATTAATATTTTTTAAATTCAAAATATACAAAAATCAGGTTTTAAAATAAGTAAGTTTAAAGGTAACCAATGTAATATTAAAACTAAATTTTCTCGAACAGTAGAAATATTATAATTTAATATTAATGAATTTAAATTACCGTGTTGATTTCTACAATATAAATAAATTGAATATGCCCCCCCTAAAAAAGTTATTAAAGAAATAAAAAATATTCTTAATCAAGATCAGTTAATAATTGAAGTTAATAAAAAAATTTCACCTATTAAATTTAAAGATGGAGGTGCAGCTATATTTCTAATTCTTAATAAAAATCATCATATAGAAATTCTTGGGATAAAATTTATTAATCCTTTATTAATAAATAAACTTCGTCTTCTTGTTCGTTCATAAATAATATTTGATAAACAAAACAACCCTGAAGAACATAAACCATGTCCAATTATTAAAATATAAGAACCTATAAATCCTCAAATAGAAAGAGTTATTAATCCACTAATTGCAATTCCTATGTGAGCTACAGAAGAATAAGCAATTAAAGCTTTTATATCTACTTGTATTAAACATATTAATCTAATTAATATCCCACCAATTAATGAAATTACATAAAATATAATATTATATTTTATTGATAAAGATTGAATTAAAATATAAATTCGAAATAATCCATAACCCCCTAATTTTAATAAAACTCCAGCTAAAATTATTGATCCTGAAACAGGAGCTTCTACATGAGCTTTTAATAATCATAAATGAACAAAAAATATTGGTATTTTTACTAAAAAAGCTATAATTAATCTAAAATATAATAATCTAAATTTATAATCTTTAAATAATATAAAGTAACTTAATGAATTTAAATTATTCTGACAATATAATAAAGTTATTAATAAAGGTAAAGAAGCAAATAATGTATAAAATATCAAATAAAACCCAGCTTGTAATCGTTCAGGTTGATATCCTCACCCTAAAATTAAAAAAAAGGTTGGAATTAATCTTCTTTCAAAAAAAAAATAAAATAAAAATAAATTTAATGAAGAAAAAGTTAAAATTAAAGTTAATATAAGAAAAATTACTATAAAAATAAAATAATTTAATTTATTATTGTATTTATAAATTTTTTCTCTAGATATAAATATTAAGGAAGTAATTCATAATCTTAATAAAATTAATCCATAGGATAAAATATCTAATCCTAAAAAATAAGAAATTTTTGTAGGAAAAAAATTACAATTTATTATTATAATTATAAATAAAAAAAATAATAAAAAAATAAAATTTTGAACCATTCAAAAAAATTTTTTATTAAATCTTATAATTAAAATTCTTATTGAAAAAAAAAAAATATTAACATTGTAAAATATTAAAAGTTTGAAAATAATCATTTCCATGAGTTCGAATTAAAGCTACTAAAATTGATAATCCTAAAGAACCTTCACAAACACTAAATGTTAAAAACATTATTCTATAAAAATATTCAAAATTTATAAAATTTAAACAAATAAATATTATTCCATAAATAATTAATACAATTATTTCTAAACTAATTAATGTTATTAATAAATGTTTATGATTAAAAATAAAAACTATTAAACTTAAAATAAATAAAATTAAATAAATTCATAAATTTAAATAAATTATCATTAGTAGTTTTAATAGTTTAAAAAAAACATTGGTTTTGTAAACCAAAAATAAATATATTTTTTTAAAATATCAGAAAAAAATAAATTATTCATCTTTAATCTCCAAAATTAATATTTTTATTAAACTATTTTCTGAAATTAATTTTATTATAATGATATTTTTATTAATTAATTCATTTATATTTACTCAATTAACCCATCCTATAGCAATAGGATTAATTTTATTGATGCAAACTATATTAACTTGTTTATTTACAGGAATTTTATCAAAAACTTTTTGATTTTCTTACATTTTATTTTTAATTTTTATTGGGGGGTTATTAATTTTATTTATTTATATATCATCTTTAAATTCTAATGAAAAATTTAATTTTTCAAGAATATTTTTTTTAAAAATATTCATTTTATTTATGATAATAAGATTTTTATTTATAATATTCAATAAATTATTTATTGAATTATTTTTTAATCATGAAATAATAAATTTTTTCTCTAATATTAATTTAATAAAAGAAAATTTTTTAATTAATTCAAAAATATACGAATTACCTAATAATTTTTTAATAATTTTTTTAATTAATTATTTATTATTTAATTTAGTAATTGTAGTAAAAATTACTAACTTTTTTTATGGGCCTTTACGAATTTCTTACTAATGAATAAATCTTATCGAAATAGACATCCTTTATTAAAAATTGTTAATAATTCATTAATTGATTTACCTGCTCCTTGTAATCTTTCTATTTGATGAAATTTTGGTTCATTATTAGGATTATGTTTAATTATTCAAATTTTAACTGGTTTATTTTTAGCCATACATTATACAGCAGATATTCAATTAGCTTTTAATTCAGTTAATCATATTTGTCGTGATGTTAATTATGGTTGATTATTACGAACTATACATGCTAATGGTGCAAGTTTTTTTTTTATTTGTATTTATTTACATATTGGACGAGGTTTATATTATAAATCATACTTAAATACTCATACATGAAATGTAGGAGTATTATTATTATTTTTAACTATAGGAACAGCTTTTATAGGTTATGTTCTTCCTTGAGGACAAATATCATTTTGAGGGGCTACAGTTATTACTAATTTATTATCCGCAATTCCATTTTTAGGGTTAGATTTAGTTCAATGATTATGAGGGGGATTTGCTGTTGATAATGCAACTTTAACACGATTTTTTACATTTCATTTTTTATTACCTTTTTTAATTTTAGGTACTACAGTAATTCATTTATTATTTTTACATCAATTAGGTTCTAATAATCCTTTAGGAATTAATAGTAATGTTAATAAAATTCATTTTCATCCTTATTATATTTATAAAGATTTAGTAGGATTTTTAATATTATTAATATTTTTAATTATTTTATGTTTAACTAATCCATATATATTAGGAGACCCAGATAATTTTATTCCAGCTAATCCATTAAGAACACCAGTTCATATTCAACCAGAATGATATTTTTTATTTGCTTATGCAATTCTTCGATCAATTCCTAATAAATTAGGTGGAGTTATTGCTCTAGTTATATCAATTGCTATTTTATTTATTATACCTTTTGTTAATAAAAGAAATTTTCGTTCATTAAGATTTTATCCTGTAAATAAAATAATATTTTGATTATTTTTTATTATTGTAATTTTATTAACATGAATTGGAGCTCGTCCTGTAGAAAGACCATTTATTTTAACTGGACAAATTTTGACTATTTTATATTTTTTATATTTTTTAATTAATCCATTAATGATAAAATTATGAGATAATTTTATTAAATAATTAAATCAATGAGCTTGTAAAAGCATATGTTTTGAAAACATAAGAAAAAATTTTTTATTTTATTGATTTTACTTTAAATTATTCATAAAATTAAAATAAATAAAATTATTTTAAATCTAATAAATAAAATTAAATAACATAATGAAAAAGGTAAATAACTTTTTCATGCTAAATATATTAATTTATCATAACGAAATCGAGGTATTGTTCCTCGTACTCAAATAAAAAAAAAGCAATAAAAGATAATTTTATATAAAAAAATAAATTAAATAAATTTGAACCTAAAAATATTACTCTAAATAATATTCTTATAAATAAAATTCTAGCATATTCAGCTAAAAAAATTAAAGCAAATCCTCCTCTAGCGTATTCAACATTAAATCCTGAAACTAATTCTGATTCTCCTTCTGTAAAATCAAAAGGAGTACGATTAGTTTCAGCTAAAGAAGAAATTAATCAAACATAACTTAGAGGAATTGTTAAAAAAATTAACCATAAATTAATTTGTTTTAAATAAAAATCGATAAAAGAAAATCTAAATACTAAAATAATTAAAGAGATAAAAATTAAAGCTAATCTAACTTCATAAGAAATTGTTTGAGCTACTGCTCGCAATCCTCCTAATAAAGAATATTTAGAATTAGATGATCACCCAGCAATTATAATTCTATATACTCTAATTCTTGTACAGGATAAAAAAAATAAAATCCCTAAATTAAAAGAAAATAATTTGATTAATAAAGGAAATCTAATTCATAAAAATAAAATTAAAAATAAAGAAAATACAGGGCAAAAATAATAAATTAAATAATTAGAAATATTTGGATAAATTATTTCTTTAGAGAATAATTTAATTGCATCTCTAAAAGGTTGTAAAATTCCATTAATTCCTAATTTATTAGGACCTTTACGAATTTGAATATAACCTAAAATTTTTCGTTCAAATAATGTTAAAAAAGCAACTCTTACTATTACACAAATAATTAAAATTAAAGAACCAATTACAGGTAAAATAAAATCTAATAATATCATTTTATTGTTTGTATATTATACATTTATAAATTCTAAATTTATCACATTCAAATCTGTCAAAACAATATTAATATTTTAATATAAATCTATTTTAATAATAAAATTAATATATTTGGTCCTTTCGTACTAAAATATATAAATAAAAAAAAGATAGAAACCAACCTGGCTTACGCCGGTCTGAACTCAAATCATGTAAGAATTTAAAAGTCGAACAGACTTAAATTTTAAACTTCTACACCTAAATTAATTCTTAATTCAACATCGAGGTCGCAAACTATTTTATCGATAAGAACTCTTTAAAATAATTACGCTGTTATCCCTAAAGTAACTTAATTTTTTAAACATTTAATATTATTATATATTCAATAATTTAATTATATTTATAAAACAAAATAAAAGTTTTTTAAATTTCATTATCCTCCCAATAAAATTTTTAATAAATAATTTATTTAAATTTTTTCAAAATTTATATTATCAATTAAAAATAAAGATTTATAGGGTCTTCTCGTCTAATTTTTTTATTTTAGCATTTTTACTAAAAATTTAAATTCATTTTTATTAATATAAAAATAGTTGATATCTCATCCAACCATTCATACTAGCCTTTAATTAAAAGACAATGGATTATGCTACCTTTGCACAGTCAGAATACTGCGGCCGTTAAATTTTCACCGGGCAGGTTAAACTTTTTATTCATTCAAAAAGACATGTTTTTGATAAACAAGTGGACATCATTTTTGCCGAATTCTTATAAATTAATTTATTGATAAAAAATTAATTTTACAAAAAAAAATTACTAATTAAATCATTATTTTAAAAATTTTTTAATTAAACTTTTTATCTTAATAAATATTTAAAATTTTTTAAAATATTAATATTTAATTAAATAAATTATAACATTTTTATTAATTAAAACTAATTTTAAGCTTAAATTTTTTTAATTTTTCTAAAAATTTTTAAAAATTTATAATAAAGCTTATCCCTTATTATATATAAATTAATTAAATAATTAATTAATCAAAAAATTAATTATTAATTAATTTATAATTTAAAATTATTTCTTAAGAAATTAGATAAATTTATATACGATTAACTTTTAATTTCTAATAAAAATTTTAAAATAATTATACCATATTAAATTTAAAAATTTATTAAATCATATAAATTCGAAACTAATCAATTTAAATTATTAATTTAATTTACTTTGAAACACAAAATACAATTAATTAAATTTAATTTTTAAATTAGCAATTTTCAATTTTTTCAAATTTCTTTTTCAATACTAATTTTCTATAATTAAATTTATTTTTTCTTTAAAAATTACTAAAAATATTTTTATTAAAATTCTTTTTATTAATAATTAATAAATAATTTTTTATAAATCAATTTAATTTGATTTGCACAAATATTTTTTCAATGTAACTGAAATACTTTTCTATTAAAGTTTTAAATTGAATTCTAAAAACATTTTCCAATATTTTTACTTTGTTACGACTTATCTCATTTTAGAATGAGAGCGACGGGCAATATGTACATATTTTAGAGTCTAATTCAATTAAATTTTATAAATTAATTTACTTTCAAATTCTTCTTTTAAATAAAATCAATTTATTTATCTGATAAAATAAAATTTAATGAAATTCATTTCTTCTTAACTATAAACTATGCCTTGACTTGACATTAAATATAATTTTATAAAAATTTTTATTGAAATTTAAATTTTTAAATATATTCAATAACAGCGGTATATAAATTTAATTAAATTAAGTAAACTTTAACGAGGATTATCGATTATAGAACAAATTTCTCTGATTAATTAAAATACCGCCAAATTTTTTAATTTTTAAGAATTTAACTATAAATGATCTATTATAATAATTTGTATTTAATAATAGGGTATCTAATCCTAGTTTATAAAAAATTTTTTTTAATTTCATAAAATTTTTAATAATAAAATTATTTATTTAAAATTTCATCTAATAAATAAATTTTTTTATTAATTTTTATTCTATTAATTATTAATAAAAAAATTTTATTTACTTTATTAGTATAACCGCAGTTGCTGGCACTAAATTTACCAAAGTTATTTATAAATTATTAAATCAAAATTTCTTTATTTTTTAATATTATTTACTGAAAATAAAATTAATTTAATTTTTAAAATTTTATAAATTCTCTTATTAAATTTCATGTAATATATTTATAAAACAAAATTTTATACTAAAATCAAATATTTTTTAATTATTAATTTAAAAATTTTTAAAAAAATTATTTATTTAAAAAATTTTTATAAAATAATAAAATTATTTTAAATTTAAAGCTTAAAAATAATTTTTTATAGTTAACTTTGAAGGTTAAAAGTTTTTTTTAACTTAAAGCTTTTCATTAGAAGTAATTGTTAAATTACTATAAAATGGTTTAAAGGACCAATGCTTACTTTCAGCCATCTAATGAATAATTATAAATAATAGAATTAAACTATTTCTTAAAAATTCAAAATTTTTAGTGCATCATACACCAAAATATACTATTTTAAAATATATAATTATTTAATAAAAAAATTAAAAAAAAATATAAACTTACAATATTAAAAAAAATAATTAATTTTATTATTTTATTTTTTTTAAAATTTAAAAAATTTCATTTTATAGAAGGATAAAATATAACAAATGAAGTTAAAGTTAATCGCATATAAAAAAATAATGTTAATAATGATATCATTACTAAAAATAAAATTAAAAAAAATATTTTATCTATTAATAAAAATTCAATTACTATTCATTTTGGTAAAAACCCTAAAAATGGGGGTAAACCACCTAAAGAAAAAAAATTTATTATAAATAAAATTTTTAACAAATTTCTATTAATTCCATTATTTTTAAATATATATAACTGATTAAAATTGAAAAGATTAAAATTTTTAAAAATTATAATTAAACATAAATTTAAAATAAAATAAATAAAAAAATACAACAACCATAAATAATTTCTATAAGTTATTGCTATTAATAACCAACTAATATGATTAATAGAAGAAAAACTTAACAATTTTTGTAAAGAAGTTTGATTTAAACCTCCTACAGCTCCTACAAAACATGATAATAAAATAAAAATAATTAATTGATTTAAAAAAGAAAAATAAGAAACAATAGTTAAAGGAGCTAATTTCTGTCAAGTTAATAATAATAAAGAATTTATTCATGATAAACCTTCAATAATATTAGGAAATCAAAAATGGAAAGGAGCCGCACCTAATTTTATTATTATTGAAAAAATTAATAAAATTGATTCATATCTTAAAAAAATATAATTAAAATTTGAAAATTTTAATATATATATAATAGAAACAAATAAAAAAACTATTGAAGCTAATGCTTGTACTAAAAAATACTTAATAGATATTTCAGTTGAATTTAAATTATTTTTTTCAGAAATTAAAGGAATAAAAGACATTAAATTTATTTCTAATCCCATTCATATTCCTAATCAAGAAGAAGAAGAAATTGTTATAATTGTTCCAATAAATAATATAAAAATAAAAAATATTTTATAAATATAATTAATAATTATAAAAAAAAGGAATTAACCTTTATAATTGGGGTATGAACCCAATAGCTTAAATTAGCTTATTTTTATCCTACTAATTTCACTTACCAACCTATTTAATCAGAATTTATCCTACTAATTTCACTTACCAACCTATTTAATCAGAATTTATCCTACTAATTTCACTTACCAACCTATTTAATCAGAATTTATCCTACTAATTTCACTTACCAACCTATTTAATCAGAATTTATCCTACTAATTTCACTTACCAACCTATTTAATCAGAATTTATCCTACTAATTTCACTTACCAACCTTTATCCTACTAATTTCACTTACCAACCTATTTAATCAGAATTTATCCTACTAATTTCACTTACCAACCTATTTAATCAGAATTTATCCTACTAATTTCACTTACCAACCTATTTAATCAGAATTTATCCTACTAATTTCACTTACCAACCTATTTAATCAGAATTTATCCTACTAATTTCACTTACCAACCTATTTAATCAGAATTTATCCTACTAACATAATTTTTTTAAAAAAATGTTTTATTTAAAGTATATTTTAATTATATATAAAATATTTTATTGATATTTAAATTTAAAAATTTATATACTTAATTTCTAAATTAATAAAATCTTAAAAATCACAAATTTATTTAAATGGTTGTAGTCCTAAAGAAGAATTATATAAATTATTAAAAAATTTAATTTAAAATCATGAAAAAATTTATATAAATTTAATAATAATTAATTTTTAATTTAAAAAATTAAAAAATTTATTATTTAAAATATATAAAAAATTATATATATAATATATATAAAAAATATATATGAATATATATATAAAATATATATATATATATATATATATTATATATATATATAAATATATATATATATATATATATATATATATATATATATATATATATATATATATATATATATATATATATATATATATATATATATATATATATATATATATATATATATATATATATATATATATATATATATATATATATATATATATATATATATATATATATATATATATATATATATATATATATATATATATATATATATATATATATATATATATATATATATATATATATATATATATATATATATATATATATATATATATATATATATATATATATATATATATATATATATATATATATATATATATATTTTAAATAATAAAATATTTTTTATTTTTATATTTAAAATAAAGTATAAAAATTATTAATTTTATATTTAATTAAATTTATATATAAATTTTTTCATGATTTTAAATTAAATTTTTTAATAATTTATATAATTTTTTTCTTCTTCTTTAGGACTACAACCATTTAAATAAATTTGTGATTTTTAAGATTTTATTAATTTAGAAATTAAGTATATAAATTTTTAAATTTAAATATCAATAAAATATTTTATATATAATTAAAATATACTTTAAATAAAACATTTTTTTAAAAAAATTATGTTAGTAGGATAAATTCTGATTAAATAGGTTGGTAAGTGAAATTAGTAGGATAAATTCTGATTAAATAGGTTGGTAAGTGAAATTAGTAGGATAAATTCTGATTAAATAGGTTGGTAAGTGAAATTAGTAGGATAAATTCTGATTAAATAGGTTGGTAAGTGAAATTAGTAGGATAAATTCTGATTAAATAGGTTGGTAAGTGAAATTAGTAGGATAAATTCTGATTAAATAGGTTGGTAAGTGAAATTAGTAGGATAAATTCTGATTGTAGGATAAATTCTGATTAAATAGGTTGGTAAGTGAAATTAGTAGGATAAAAATAAGCTAATTTAAGCTATTGGGTTCATACCCCAATTATAAAGGTTAATTCCTTTTTTTTATAATTATTAATTATATTTATAAAATATTTTTTATTTTTATATTATTTATTGGAACAATTATAACAATTTCTTCTTCTTCTTGATTAGGAATATGAATGGGATTAGAAATAAATTTAATGTCTTTTATTCCTTTAATTTCTGAAAAAAATAATTTAAATTCAACTGAAATATCTATTAAGTATTTTTTAGTACAAGCATTAGCTTCAATAGTTTTTTTATTTGTTTCTATTATATATATATTAAAATTTTCAAATTTTAATTATATTTTTTTAAGATATGAATCAATTTTATTAATTTTTTCAATAATAATAAAATTAGGTGCGGCTCCTTTCCATTTTTGATTTCCTAATATTATTGAAGGTTTATCATGAATAAATTCTTTATCATTATTAACTTGACAGAAATTAGCTCCTTTAACTATTGTTTCTTATTTTTCTTTTTTAAATCAATTAATTATTTTTATTTTATTATCATGTTTTGTAGGAGCTGTAGGAGGTTTAAATCAAACTTCTTTACAAAAATTGTTAAGTTTTTCTTCTATTAATCATATTAGTTGGTTATTAATAGCAATAACTTATAGAAATTATTTATGGTTGTTGTATTTTTTTATTTATTTTATTTTAAATTTATGTTTAATTATAATTTTTAAAAATTTTAATCTTTTCAATTTTAATCAGTTATATATATTTAAAAATAATGGAATTAATAGAAATTTGTTAAAAATTTTATTTATAATAAATTTTTTTTCTTTAGGTGGTTTACCCCCATTTTTAGGGTTTTTACCAAAATGAATAGTAATTGAATTTTTATTAATAGATAAAATATTTTTTTTAATTTTATTTTTAGTAATGATATCATTATTAACATTATTTTTTTATATGCGATTAACTTTAACTTCATTTGTTATATTTTATCCTTCTATAAAATGAAATTTTTTAAATTTTAAAAAAAATAAAATAATAAAATTAATTATTTTTTTTAATATTGTAAGTTTATATTTTTTTTTAATTTTTTTATTAAATAATTATATATTTTAAAATAGTATATTTTGGTGTATGATGCACTAAAAATTTTGAATTTTTAAGAAATAGTTTAATTCTATTATTTATAATTATTCATTAGATGGCTGAAAGTAAGCATTGGTCCTTTAAACCATTTTATAGTAATTTAACAATTACTTCTAATGAAAAGCTTTAAGTTAAAAAAAACTTTTAACCTTCAAAGTTAACTATAAAAAATTATTTTTAAGCTTTAAATTTAAAATAATTTTATTATTTTATAAAAATTTTTTAAATAAATAATTTTTTTAAAAATTTTTAAATTAATAATTAAAAAATATTTGATTTTAGTATAAAATTTTGTTTTATAAATATATTACATGAAATTTAATAAGAGAATTTATAAAATTTTAAAAATTAAATTAATTTTATTTTCAGTAAATAATATTAAAAAATAAAGAAATTTTGATTTAATAATTTATAAATAACTTTGGTAAATTTAGTGCCAGCAACTGCGGTTATACTAATAAAGTAAATAAAATTTTTTTATTAATAATTAATAGAATAAAAATTAATAAAAAAATTTATTTATTAGATGAAATTTTAAATAAATAATTTTATTATTAAAAATTTTATGAAATTAAAAAAAATTTTTTATAAACTAGGATTAGATACCCTATTATTAAATACAAATTATTATAATAGATCATTTATAGTTAAATTCTTAAAAATTAAAAAATTTGGCGGTATTTTAATTAATCAGAGAAATTTGTTCTATAATCGATAATCCTCGTTAAAGTTTACTTAATTTAATTAAATTTATATACCGCTGTTATTGAATATATTTAAAAATTTAAATTTCAATAAAAATTTTTATAAAATTATATTTAATGTCAAGTCAAGGCATAGTTTATAGTTAAGAAGAAATGAATTTCATTAAATTTTATTTTATCAGATAAATAAATTGATTTTATTTAAAAGAAGAATTTGAAAGTAAATTAATTTATAAAATTTAATTGAATTAGACTCTAAAATATGTACATATTGCCCGTCGCTCTCATTCTAAAATGAGATAAGTCGTAACAAAGTAAAAATATTGGAAAATGTTTTTAGAATTCAATTTAAAACTTTAATAGAAAAGTATTTCAGTTACATTGAAAAAATATTTGTGCAAATCAAATTAAATTGATTTATAAAAAATTATTTATTAATTATTAATAAAAAGAATTTTAATAAAAATATTTTTAGTAATTTTTAAAGAAAAAATAAATTTAATTATAGAAAATTAGTATTGAAAAAGAAATTTGAAAAAATTGAAAATTGCTAATTTAAAAATTAAATTTAATTAATTGTATTTTGTGTTTCAAAGTAAATTAAATTAATAATTTAAATTGATTAGTTTCGAATTTATATGATTTAATAAATTTTTAAATTTAATATGGTATAATTATTTTAAAATTTTTATTAGAAATTAAAAGTTAATCGTATATAAATTTATCTAATTTCTTAAGAAATAATTTTAAATTATAAATTAATTAATAATTAATTTTTTGATTAATTAATTATTTAATTAATTTATATATAATAAGGGATAAGCTTTATTATAAATTTTTAAAAATTTTTAGAAAAATTAAAAAAATTTAAGCTTAAAATTAGTTTTAATTAATAAAAATGTTATAATTTATTTAATTAAATATTAATATTTTAAAAAATTTTAAATATTTATTAAGATAAAAAGTTTAATTAAAAAATTTTTAAAATAATGATTTAATTAGTAATTTTTTTTTGTAAAATTAATTTTTTATCAATAAATTAATTTATAAGAATTCGGCAAAAATGATGTCCACTTGTTTATCAAAAACATGTCTTTTTGAATGAATAAAAAGTTTAACCTGCCCGGTGAAAATTTAACGGCCGCAGTATTCTGACTGTGCAAAGGTAGCATAATCCATTGTCTTTTAATTAAAGGCTAGTATGAATGGTTGGATGAGATATCAACTATTTTTATATTAATAAAAATGAATTTAAATTTTTAGTAAAAATGCTAAAATAAAAAAATTAGACGAGAAGACCCTATAAATCTTTATTTTTAATTGATAATATAAATTTTGAAAAAATTTAAATAAATTATTTATTAAAAATTTTATTGGGAGGATAATGAAATTTAAAAAACTTTTATTTTGTTTTATAAATATAATTAAATTATTGAATATATAATAATATTAAATGTTTAAAAAATTAAGTTACTTTAGGGATAACAGCGTAATTATTTTAAAGAGTTCTTATCGATAAAATAGTTTGCGACCTCGATGTTGAATTAAGAATTAATTTAGGTGTAGAAGTTTAAAATTTAAGTCTGTTCGACTTTTAAATTCTTACATGATTTGAGTTCAGACCGGCGTAAGCCAGGTTGGTTTCTATCTTTTTTTTATTTATATATTTTAGTACGAAAGGACCAAATATATTAATTTTATTATTAAAATAGATTTATATTAAAATATTAATATTGTTTTGACAGATTTGAATGTGATAAATTTAGAATTTATAAATGTATAATATACAAACAATAAAATGATATTATTAGATTTTATTTTACCTGTAATTGGTTCTTTAATTTTAATTATTTGTGTAATAGTAAGAGTTGCTTTTTTAACATTATTTGAACGAAAAATTTTAGGTTATATTCAAATTCGTAAAGGTCCTAATAAATTAGGAATTAATGGAATTTTACAACCTTTTAGAGATGCAATTAAATTATTCTCTAAAGAAATAATTTATCCAAATATTTCTAATTATTTAATTTATTATTTTTGCCCTGTATTTTCTTTATTTTTAATTTTATTTTTATGAATTAGATTTCCTTTATTAATCAAATTATTTTCTTTTAATTTAGGGATTTTATTTTTTTTATCCTGTACAAGAATTAGAGTATATAGAATTATAATTGCTGGGTGATCATCTAATTCTAAATATTCTTTATTAGGAGGATTGCGAGCAGTAGCTCAAACAATTTCTTATGAAGTTAGATTAGCTTTAATTTTTATCTCTTTAATTATTTTAGTATTTAGATTTTCTTTTATCGATTTTTATTTAAAACAAATTAATTTATGGTTAATTTTTTTAACAATTCCTCTAAGTTATGTTTGATTAATTTCTTCTTTAGCTGAAACTAATCGTACTCCTTTTGATTTTACAGAAGGAGAATCAGAATTAGTTTCAGGATTTAATGTTGAATACGCTAGAGGAGGATTTGCTTTAATTTTTTTAGCTGAATATGCTAGAATTTTATTTATAAGAATATTATTTAGAGTAATATTTTTAGGTTCAAATTTATTTAATTTATTTTTTTATATAAAATTATCTTTTATTGCTTTTTTTTTATTTGAGTACGAGGAACAATACCTCGATTTCGTTATGATAAATTAATATATTTAGCATGAAAAAGTTATTTACCTTTTTCATTATGTTATTTAATTTTATTTATTAGATTTAAAATAATTTTATTTATTTTAATTTTATGAATAATTTAAAGTAAAATCAATAAAATAAAAAATTTTTTCTTATGTTTTCAAAACATATGCTTTTACAAGCTCATTGATTTAATTATTTAATAAAATTATCTCATAATTTTATCATTAATGGATTAATTAAAAAATATAAAAAATATAAAATAGTCAAAATTTGTCCAGTTAAAATAAATGGTCTTTCTACAGGACGAGCTCCAATTCATGTTAATAAAATTACAATAATAAAAAATAATCAAAATATTATTTTATTTACAGGATAAAATCTTAATGAACGAAAATTTCTTTTATTAACAAAAGGTATAATAAATAAAATAGCAATTGATATAACTAGAGCAATAACTCCACCTAATTTATTAGGAATTGATCGAAGAATTGCATAAGCAAATAAAAAATATCATTCTGGTTGAATATGAACTGGTGTTCTTAATGGATTAGCTGGAATAAAATTATCTGGGTCTCCTAATATATATGGATTAGTTAAACATAAAATAATTAAAAATATTAATAATATTAAAAATCCTACTAAATCTTTATAAATATAATAAGGATGAAAATGAATTTTATTAACATTACTATTAATTCCTAAAGGATTATTAGAACCTAATTGATGTAAAAATAATAAATGAATTACTGTAGTACCTAAAATTAAAAAAGGTAATAAAAAATGAAATGTAAAAAATCGTGTTAAAGTTGCATTATCAACAGCAAATCCCCCTCATAATCATTGAACTAAATCTAACCCTAAAAATGGAATTGCGGATAATAAATTAGTAATAACTGTAGCCCCTCAAAATGATATTTGTCCTCAAGGAAGAACATAACCTATAAAAGCTGTTCCTATAGTTAAAAATAATAATAATACTCCTACATTTCATGTATGAGTATTTAAGTATGATTTATAATATAAACCTCGTCCAATATGTAAATAAATACAAATAAAAAAAAAACTTGCACCATTAGCATGTATAGTTCGTAATAATCAACCATAATTAACATCACGACAAATATGATTAACTGAATTAAAAGCTAATTGAATATCTGCTGTATAATGTATGGCTAAAAATAAACCAGTTAAAATTTGAATAATTAAACATAATCCTAATAATGAACCAAAATTTCATCAAATAGAAAGATTACAAGGAGCAGGTAAATCAATTAATGAATTATTAACAATTTTTAATAAAGGATGTCTATTTCGATAAGATTTATTCATTAGTAAGAAATTCGTAAAGGCCCATAAAAAAAGTTAGTAATTTTTACTACAATTACTAAATTAAATAATAAATAATTAATTAAAAAAATTATTAAAAAATTATTAGGTAATTCGTATATTTTTGAATTAATTAAAAAATTTTCTTTTATTAAATTAATATTAGAGAAAAAATTTATTATTTCATGATTAAAAAATAATTCAATAAATAATTTATTGAATATTATAAATAAAAATCTTATTATCATAAATAAAATGAATATTTTTAAAAAAAATATTCTTGAAAAATTAAATTTTTCATTAGAATTTAAAGATGATATATAAATAAATAAAATTAATAACCCCCCAATAAAAATTAAAAATAAAATGTAAGAAAATCAAAAAGTTTTTGATAAAATTCCTGTAAATAAACAAGTTAATATAGTTTGCATCAATAAAATTAATCCTATTGCTATAGGATGGGTTAATTGAGTAAATATAAATGAATTAATTAATAAAAATATCATTATAATAAAATTAATTTCAGAAAATAGTTTAATAAAAATATTAATTTTGGAGATTAAAGATGAATAATTTATTTTTTTCTGATATTTTAAAAAAATATATTTATTTTTGGTTTACAAAACCAATGTTTTTTTTAAACTATTAAAACTACTAATGATAATTTATTTAAATTTATGAATTTATTTAATTTTATTTATTTTAAGTTTAATAGTTTTTATTTTTAATCATAAACATTTATTAATAACATTAATTAGTTTAGAAATAATTGTATTAATTATTTATGGAATAATATTTATTTGTTTAAATTTTATAAATTTTGAATATTTTTATAGAATAATGTTTTTAACATTTAGTGTTTGTGAAGGTTCTTTAGGATTATCAATTTTAGTAGCTTTAATTCGAACTCATGGAAATGATTATTTTCAAACTTTTAATATTTTACAATGTTAATATTTTTTTTTTTTTCAATAAGAATTTTAATTATAAGATTTAATAAAAAAATTTTTTGAATGGTTCAAAATTTTATTTTTTTATTATTTTTTTTATTTATAATTATAATAATAAATTGTAATTTTTTTCCTACAAAAATTTCTTATTTTTTAGGATTAGATATTTTATCCTATGGATTAATTTTATTAAGATTATGAAT
>NW_026973409.1:30000-40955 GCF_036172545.1 Culicoides brevitarsis | reverse complement strand
CAATGCATACCGGTTTTTTATTTTTTGCACTGGTCGTATTTCATTTTCATCAAATATTTAGTCCGACTCTGGTTTATAAGAACTGTCAGTTTCGTGAATATATTTATACATTGAATACGTCGAGTGCAATCAAAATTTTTTAAAAATTAATTTTTCTTTGGAAAATATCCTTAAAAAACTAAACCACCAAAATCTCATAACAACGACAATATAAAAACATAAAAATATAAATTTTTTATTAAAAATTAGTGAAAAATAGTGGAAAAAAAGTGTTTAAAATTTCTCACAATGGAAAATATCAACACATCATCACCATCGCCCATGAAAAAAGGTAAAAAAATGTATATTTTCAAATATAATGAGTTATATTTTATGTATATATTTTCCTATAACAAATTTTCCAAATTTAAATTTTCTTTTTTGGCGCCTAAATCAGCGTCGTTAAACAGAAGAAGTTCTCATTTTATCAATTGAAAGACATATGTCTCGATAGTTCTGAGGTTAAGATACATGTCGATAAACACCGAAGTACCTGTTTCGATTCTCAATAATAATAATATTTTTTTATTATATTTTATGCGTCTCTCAATTTTTGATAATTTTATCGTATAACATATATGTGTGATTGCCGTATAGGTTTGTCAAGATTCATGATAATTCGCGAAAAATTCCGCGGATCCGCGAAAAATTTTTCGGATTTTTTCGCGTTTTTTTTTTTTTTTTAAATTTTGTTCTGTATTTATTTTTCTTATTCTTATGTGAGTAATGGAGCTTCTATAAAGCCGCGATAAAATCCGCGGATCCGCGAAAAATTTCGCAAATCTTTTTATCGCGATTTTTTTTCATCTTAAGTCAGTAATGGAGCTTCTATAAAGCCGCGATAAAATCCGCGGATCCGCGAAAAATTTCGCGGATTTTTTTATCGCGATTTTTTTTTCAACTTAAGTCAGTAATGAAGCTTCTTTAAAGCCGCGATAAAATCCGCGGATCCGCGAAAAATTTCGCGGATTTTTTTATCGCGATTTTTTTTTTCATCTTAAGTCAGTAATGAAGCTTCTAAAAAAGCGATAAAATCCGCGAATCTTTTCGCGTGTCCGCGGATTTTCTCGCGGCTTTTTAGAAGCTCCATTACTCACATAAGATGAAAAAATAATTACGAAAAAAAATCGCGAAATTTTTCGCGGGTCCGCGGAATTTTTGGTTACTTATCGATGATCACGTAACATTATATATAAATGGCGACTACATCAGAATAATCTAAATATCCATTTATGATGGATTCCGATGCATGTTTCTACAATTTAAAATATTTTTAGATGAATTGAAAACTCCACCATGTTTAACTTGAACGATTTCGTGTCTTAAAAATATTTTTTTAACGACGACTCAATGATAGAATCAGATAAAGCATTATGAAAAGAAAAACATTTTTCAGATTCATTTATAATACAAATAACGTTAAATTTTCTTAGAATCAAAAATGAGTCATAAATGTAACGTCATGTGACTTCAAAAAAAAAAATTAAAATTACGTCTCAAATCATCTTCATGCTTAGATTTAATCTTTAACATAATATCATACATAAAAAATTTGAATAGATTTTTTTCAAAAATCTGCACATTTAAAAATTACCTTTTAAAAAATTTTATTTAAATTAAGTTAAAATCAGATTTATATTCTCAAAGAGATCGTTAAAAAAATATATTTAATATTTAAAAAAAAAACTATTTTGTTGTAACATATTTTATTTTTTTCTGAAAAGTGTGTCACTTACATTATATAAAAAAGTTTTTAAGAAATTAGTATGTTTATAAAAAATAATTAAATTTATTTTTTTTTGATTATTTGATTTTTTTTTAATAATAACATATTAATTTTAGGCACTAAAAGGCAAGCCTCTCTTTCTCCGCCAGATGTAAAAATCGATATGGTTCAAAGTTTCTTTGGTAAATAGATCAAAATTAAATGTAAATATTCATATAGTAATAAATTATTATTTTTTAAAGACAAATTTCCTCATACGTTTGAAGACTGTAAGTTTATTTTTAACAAATTTCATTATTTTATTAAAATTAATAATGTTTTAATTAAAATATGGGCATACCTTTTTAAGTAATTTTTAAATACCAAATATTAAAAATACTTAAAAAAATTCAAATCTAATGAACTGTCGTTGATTCATTCAAAATTAAAAATAATGGTATAACGAAAGTTTTACGCCTCATTCGTCTAGTTATTTGCAAGATTTAAAATTTGCTAATTAAACTTAAAAACCACCGCAAAATTCCAATAATATGTTTTATGATATGATAATAAAATTTAATGCACTCAATAAGACTAATAATTCTGATGTTTAAAATATAGGTATAAATAAAAAATCATTTATTTTGTAAATTAATTATTTTTAATTCATCATAAATTTAAAATAATATTAAATAAAACAAAAATTACAAAATCAATGCAATTTTTCAGTTCATTATTTTTATTTGAAAAAGGTTAAAACGTGATTTTGGTATTTTTTAAATGGATGCATCATATTTATTTCCAATGTTTTACTTACATATTATTTTATTTTAGTAGACGCAAAGAATTTCGACGTTAAAAATTTCTTAAAAGAAATACGTCGGGCCTCTAAAGAACTTTTTGAAGTAAATTTTAATAAAAAAACTTGTTCAGGTTTGTTCACATCAAATTGAAATGATTATTTAAATTAAACTTTTTATAATTTTTTAAAGATTTCAAAAAGCAATTATTTTTTGACGATTTAAGGCACGACGTTGAAATGAGTAAGTTAAAACTTAATAAATTTATAGAATATTTTTATTTACAAATAAAATCAATTATTAAGATTTAGAGCCAGGCGAGGAAATTATAGATTTTTGCTGCTGTCATGAACATTGTAAGTTACAATTGTCTCTATTTATTATATATAATTTATTTATTTTTAAAATTTATTTTTTATTTTTTGAAAAAAGACGAATCTTCAAACGCCTCGTCAAACACAGCGGACGGTGAGCTAAATTTAAAAATTTAATTTATTAAATTAAAACAAAAATATTAAATATAAAAGATATTGTATAATTTATTTATTCATATTATCTTTATTTTTATATAATCGAGTCAGGGTGAACTTTTACTTTACTGTTTGAAGTTCATATCAAAAAAAAAAAATATTGTAAAAAATTTTCTATTTAATTTTTATCTCTCTGTATATTTTTAAGTATTTTAACTTTGTTTAAATTATTATCCTATTATCCTAAATTTAATTATTTGAAAATTAATTTGATGCATAGTTCAATATTTAATATTATTTTCTCTAAATTTTAATGTAGCTTATTCGAGTTCTATAACAGCCATAGGTTAATTTATAAATTTAAAAACAAAAAATAATTTATTTATTTTTATTTAATTTTTTTTAAAGCAGCCGAAGAACCAACAGTAAATGTTGAAAGTAAGTTTATCAAAAATAAATAAATTAAATAAAATAATTTTTTAATTAAAATTTTATGTAAAAATAATTGTTGTCTTGTATTTATTTTTTTTTTAAATTCAATTTCACTTAAAAATATATTTAAAAAACTTAATTAAAAAATAATTACTTGAAAATTAATTTGATCCATAGTTCAGTATTTAATATTATTTTCTCTAAATTTTAATGTAGCTTCTTCGAGTTCTCTAGCAGACATAGGTAAATTTATATAATTAAAAAAAAAACAAAAAATAATTTTTTATTTATATTTAATTTTTATTTTTAAAGCAACCGAAGAACCAACAGTAAATGTTGAAAGTAAGTTTATCAAAAATAAATAAATTAAATAAAATAATTTTTTAATTAAAATTTTATATTAAAATAATTGATGTCTTGTATTTATTTTTTTTTTTAATTCAATTTCACTTAAAAATATATTTAAAAAATTTAATTAAAAAATAATTACTTGAAAATTAATTTGATCCATAGTTCAATATTTAATATTATTTTCTCTAAATTTTAATGTAGCTTATTCGAGTTCTATAACAGCCATAGGTTAATTTATAAATTTAAAAACAAAAAATAATTTATTTATTTTTATTTAATTTTTATTTTTGAAGCAACCGAAGAACCAACAAAAAATGTTGAACGTAAGTTTATCAAAAATAAATAAATTAAAAAAAATAATTTTTTAATTAAAATTTTATATTAAAATAATTGATGTCTTGTATTTATTTTTTTTTAAATTCAATTTCACTTAAAAATATATTTAAAAAATTTAATTAAAAAATAATTACTTGAAAATTAATTTGATCCATAGTTCAGTATTTAATATTATTTTCTCTAAATTTTAATGTAGCTTCTTCGAGTTCTCTAGCAGACATAGGTAAATTTATAAAATTAAAAAAAAAAAAACAAAAAATAATTTTTTATTTATATTTAATTTTTATTTTTAAAGCAACCGAAGAACCAACAGTAAATGTTGAAAGTAAGTTTATCAAAATAAATAAATTAAATAAAATAATTTTTTAATTAAAATTTTATATAAAAATAATTGATGTCTTGTATTTATTTTTTTTTAAATTCAATTTCACTTAAAAATATATTTAAAAAATTTAATTAAAAATTAATCACTTGAAAATTAATTTGATCCATAGTTCTGTATTTAATATTATTTTCTCTAAATTTTAATGTAGCTTCTTCGAGTTCTCTAGCAGACATAGGTAAATTTATAAAATTAAAAAAAAAAGAACAAAAAATAATTTATTTATTTTTATTTAATTTTTAAAGCAACCGATGAACCAACCAAAAAATGTTGAACGTAAGTTTATCAAAATAAATAAATTAAATAAAATAATTTTTTAATTAAAATTTTATGTAAAAATAATTGTTGTCTTGTATTTATTTTTTTTTTAAATTCAATTTCACTTAAAAATATATTTAAAAAATTTAATTAAAAATTAATCACTTGAAAATTAATTTGATCCATAGTTCTGTATTTAATATTATTTTCTCTAAATTTTAATGTAGCTTCTTCGAGTTCTCTAGCAGACATAGGTAAATTTATAAAATTAAAAAAAAAAGAACAAAAAATAATTTATTTATTTTTATTTATTTTCATTTTTAAAGCAACCGATGAACCAACAAAAAATGTTGAACGTAAGTTTATCAAAAATAAATAAATTAAAAAAAATAATTTTTTAATTAAAATTTTATATTAAAAAAATTAATTTTTAAAAAGATGCTCTTTTATTTGGGGCCCTAAAAAGTTTAAATGAAAGTTTTTTTTAAGCAAAAGAAAAAAGACATTCGAGTCCAAATTCAATTTCACTTAAAAATATATTTAAAAAATTTAATTAAAAATTAATCACTTGAAAATTTTTTTTTAATTTGATCCATAGTTCTGTATTTTTCCTTAAAATATTATTTTCTCTAAATTTTAATGTAAGCTTCTTCTCGAACATTCTATGAAGTTTCTCGAAGCTTCTATGAAGTTTTTCAGACAAGCTAGGTAAATTTATAAAATTAAAAAAAAAGAACAAAAAATAATTTCTCGATTTATTTTTATTTATTTTCTCGATTCTATGAAGTTTTTCGAACATTTTATGAAGTTTCTAGAACATTCTATGAAGTTTCTCGAACAAATTCTATGAAGTTTCTCGAACATTCTATGAAGTTTCTCGAAGTCAAAGTTTCTCGATAAATAAATTAAAGTAAAATAATTTTTTCTATTAAGTTAAATGATTTTATATGAAGTAAAATGAATTTTCTTTTTCGATGTCTTGAAGTATTCTATTTTTCGAAGTGCATTTTAAATTCAATTTCACTTAAAAATTCTATATTTAAAAAATTTAATTAAAAAATAATTACTTGAAAATTATGAAGTTTCTCGAATATGAAGTTTCTCGAAGCTTCTATGAAGTTTTTCGAACATTCTATGAAGTTTCTCGAAGCTTCTATGAAGTTTCTCGAACATTCTATGAAGTTTCTCGAAGCTTCTATGAAGTTTCTCGAACATTCTATGAAGTTTCTCGAACATTCTATGAATTTTCTCGAAGCTTCTATGAAGTTTCTCGAACATTCTATGAAGTTTCTCGAACATTCTATGAAGTTTCGACAACATTCTATGAAGTTTCTCGAACATTCTATGAAGTTTCACGAACATTCTATGAAGTTTCTCGAAGCTTCTATGAAGTTTCTCGAATTATTTTTATTTTATTTTCTTTCTATGAAGTTTCAAGCTTTTTTTCTCGAAATTCTATGAAAACTTACTCGAATTCTAAAGTTTCAAAATGAAGTTTCCGAAGCTTCTAAAAACATTCTATGAAGTTTCTCGAAGCTTCTATGAAGTTTCTCGAAGCTTCTATGAAGACCCAATGCACATTCTAAAACCTTGTCCCAATGCACATTCTAAAACCTTGCCCCAATGCATATAAACGTTTTTACTTAATTAATTAAATAAATAAGTTTAAAAAAATATATTTTTTTATTACAGAAAGATATAATGACGAATTACAAAACATTTACAAAGATATAGGTAAACAAAAAATTCTGATTCATTTACATACAATGATATATATAAAAAACTTTATTTACTTTAACACATTTTATAAACTATTTAATTATTTAGAAAAAAATCAGAGAGAAAAAGAGGAACAAAAAATACTAAGTAAGTTTTTAAACACATATATTTGATGTTCAAAAAAAAAACAAAAAATACACAAACAATCATTTTTTATTAATTAATCAAAAAAATATTATGATTCATTTACATACAATTATGTATAATAAATAAAATAATAACTATATTTTCTTTAACACATTTTGTACACTATTTCATTATTTAGAATCGAGAGAAGAGGAAAAAAAAAAACTAAGTAAGTTTTTAAGTAAATTTGATGTTCTAAAATATTTACACAAACAATCATTTTTTATTAATGAATCAAAAAATAGTATGATGAAATCCACGGCAAATTTAACAGAAAATCTTCCAAGCCGATATCAAAAAATGAATTGTACGTCCATGTTGTCCATCGAAAGAGTAAAAACTTTTGTTCTACGACTTTTTAATTTTGTGCACTAAAATGTGAGAAACAGGGATTTAAAGATTTCTACTTATGTGCTTTCTACTTACTTAGGGCAGGTAGAAACTGAAGTTCAAAAATTTTTTTTCGATATCTATTAGATGCGTAATGATGTCTACTTTCAGAAAATATATACTTTTATGGGTATCGGAGCCCTTATTTTGGGCCTTGTGGTACAAAAACCACGTCAAAGTCCGTTTTTTGAGCAAAAAAATCATACTTTTCTCAGTAAAACCATGTTATAACTCAAACAAATCAGTCTCAACCTAACATTTTATAGTTAATTAGACCTCGCTCTACATTTTTTGTGAAGAAACTTTGGGTCTAACTCCAATGGTTTTCTTGTCAAAGCCTCAAAAATGGTCGAAATTGGGCCAAAAATGGGCATTTTTGATGCTCAAAAATTAATGAAAAAATTTTTTTGACAAATTTTGAAAATTTCAGCATGGATTCATGTTGTCCATCAAAAAAGAAGAAACTTTTGTTCTACAACTTTTTTATTTGACCTTTCCTTGAGTGTTATACGATGGTATAAAGGGTATCAAAATGAAGGGTTAAAATAATTTAAAAAAAAAACCCATATAGCACACATATCGTGCCGTGGACTCCATCATATATAATAAAAAAAATTAAAATTTATTTTCAATTAAATTAATTGGTGCATTCAAAAAAGTACCATCGATAGACATCATATTTTTTTCTAAATTTTGTGTATCAATGAATTTTTATGATGATTTTTTTATAAACGCATCATTAATTTTTATTGTCGTGTATATTCGCCAAAATATATGATAAGCTGAAGAGTTTCTTGCTGCTTTTTGCTTCTTGTAACTTAACATATATATAAATCGCGACTAAAACAAATTACTCTATTCATTGTGATATCCTTTATTTTTAAAATATGTGCCTTTGTAGAATCCCTTTAAAAGTTTATTAAATTATGTATGTAACTTAAATATAATCATCTCATGTAAATTAAGTTGAATTAATAAAACATTATTGTATTATAAAACAAATTATTATTAAAACTAAAACGAATTATCCATTTATGATGAATTCCGATGTAAATTTTAACATTTTATGATGTTCTTCGATAAATCAAAAAATTCCGTCATGTTTAACTTGAAGACGTTATTAATTTTTTTTTTTCAAAAAGATGACGTAACTATAACACAATTTACCAACACCGATTCACCTTTGATGGTTCTTATATGTTCCTGTAACGGGAAACCTATTGTTGTGTCCCCATTTGACGACGAAGAAAAAAATGAAGAAGAGAATAAAGCATGTCCGCATTTAAGTAATAAGCCACTCGGTAAGAAAAATATTTTTCAATTTAAATGCACGTAAATAATCTATTTAAAAACATATGTAATTTTAATATAAAAAAGCATAATAATAATACTAATAAAAATATCTTAAATTTGTCATTTGTTATTCTTTATTATTCTAAATTAGATAAAATTAAACTAAAATTATCTAATTTTTTTTTATTTTTCTTAATTAAATTTTTGCTAATTAAAAAGTAAAGAAATTAATAAAAATAAATAAATTAAAAAAATATCATTAAAAATTATTAAAGCTTGTCCACAGCAAAATCGGCGAATTTTGAAAACTCAATAGCTCAAAAAGTATTAAAGATAGGAAAAAAATTGTTAATACAGTTAAAAGTGTATTAAAAGTAGAAAATAATTTGAGGTATAGTTTGGTCATCCAGATGTATTGTTAAGAAGTTATAGTGTTGAATCGGAAAAATGTCCAAAATAGACTTTACCAAACATTTTGAAACCTGTAAAATTCTCAAAGTGCATAATTTCTCAAAACTTCTGCCATAATTAGTTGTTTAGTATTATTTTCTAATAATTTACAAAGTTTCAGCTCAATAGATTCACAAATGACAAAGTTACGGGAGGATATATGCCCAGTGGGAAATTTGAGCCTTTTTTTTAGACCCTCAGGGTCTAAAATAAAAGCCCTAAAGAGTTTTCTTAACAGTTTTCCAACTTTTTGTTGGTTTTTTGAGAAATTTTTTTTAGAAAAATGAAAATTACAGTAAATTTAATATTTAATGGCTCAATAATCCGATTTTAACTCGCTAATTATTGTGAAAATTCTATTTTTAGACCTTATTCTATTATTCATACGTTTATTACAATTAAATATATTTTTGCATCAGAAAGATAGAACTTTTTGGCTGCAAATCATAAAATTTACTCAAAATTTGATTTTTCTAAAAAAATTTTCCCAAAAAACCAACAAAGAGTTGAAAAACTGTTAAGAAAACTCTTTAGGGCCTTTATTTTAGACCCTGAGGGTCTAAAAAAAAGGCCCAAATTTCCCACTGGGTGAACATGCCTCTGAGGAAGCCTTTAAAGCCTTATTCCCCCGGGTCCTATCAAAAGTCCGTAAAGTGCAATGTATCCAACTAAAATTGGTTCAAAATAGTAAAAAAGGCTCAAAAGACTTCAAAAAACATCTAAACTCCGCTTTACGGTACCTTTTTTATGTATTTAATAACTCATTTATTGCAGTTTTTCAGGCTCGTAAGGCTCTTTTAAACCTCAGTATATATTGTTCCCCCCGCAGTGATTTTTTCTGACAATTTTGTCCAAATTCTTTTATTATACGCTTAAGGAACATTAAATCAAACATTTAGAGCATAGAAACCTTTTCCGGTCAGCTAAAAACAAAAAAAAAATTTATCGTCAATTTTCACATTGATTTTTCTCGTATGGAAATGTCTCAAAGAGCCTTATAACCCTATTTCTTACAGTTTAAGCACATTGATCCGGATGGTTTTAATTTTTTTGTGTTTTGAGGGACTTAATATAAGATTTCTACAATAGATTTATTTGCTAAGTCAGTTGTTTCAAAATTTTGATAAGTCTCATCATCTTAGACGAGCCTTCAGAACCTTACGAGCTTCCTCCCCTAATAAAGACCCCTGCTTCCGGATTGTTGACCACCTCCGCACATGTAATTACTTAATAAGGTTCCAATTTATCGATTCATTACATTTGGAGCGATAAAATTTGCTTGTTTGGGTATATTTTTGCACAAAATCAAAGAATTTTTAAAATTTTCCTAAATTTTGGTAAAGTCGATTTTTCACTTTTTTTCTTATTTCCTCATTATTTCCAGAATAGGCAGTAGGATCAAAAAAATCTTTTCACAAATCGTTAGTAGAGAGTCTAAACTTTTAGAAACATATTGGGTTTTCAAGAAAGCCTTTCATATTCCACGAAAAAATTGGACTTGAAGATTCGCCGATTTTGCTGTGGACAAGCTTTAATAAATTTTTAAAATTAATATTAAAATGTTTATAGATGACACCGATCTCGAGGACCTCATTGACAATGCCACGGTGCAAAACGTGCACTCGGATGTGCAAAATGCCCTCGAACAGAGTATCACAAATTTTATTTCTACCAAATCAGTAAAAACACAATACATATTATTTAAAAAACATTTAGCCATCAACCATCAACATCGAATTCATTACCTTAATTATATTTTAAACAACCTCGAGAAAAAAGATAAAAATTGCAAATATGGTCAGAATACAAATTTAGGGATGAGAGTGCGTACAAATCGAAGAATTTTGAAAGAAAATGTTAAAACATTATTAGAACAAACAAAATTGAGAAAAAAAATATTGGAAAAAAAATTAGAGCAAATAGTTAAATTTTAAATAGAAAATATAATAAAAAAATAATAAAAAATAAATAATAAAAGTTAAAAAAATGCAATGAAATAATGAAATCCTGAAAATGTTAAGCTAATATTAAGTTAATAATAAGTTAATTTTAAGTATTATTTGTCAAATTTAATTTTTAATTAAAAAAAATAAAAACGATATGATAAAAACATTTTTTTAAATTTTAAATTAGGTATTAATAAA
>NW_026973409.1:0-25000 GCF_036172545.1 Culicoides brevitarsis | reverse complement strand
AATCAATAGGGTGTCATCCGCAAAAGCAAGCGCATTGATCCTTTTATCTGGAGAAATGCGAAATCCGACCTCATCTCCCAATTGCTTTAGCGCAGTTTCCAATACCATATTGAACAGTGGAGGAGAAGCAGGGTCTCCTTGTTTAAGACCTCGTCTAACATTAACCTCCTTTTCTTCGCCTTTGTACTGCAGAACTGTTCTCATATTTCCATAACCTTTTTCCATATACTCTATGTACATATTCGGTGCTCCAAACCTTTTCAATTCAAGCATTATAGCCTTATGCGACACTTGGTCATATGCCTTAGCGACATCAACCGAAGCTATGTGGAGTTCTTTCAACTCTCGACGCGCCTGATGTATAATTGATTGTAGAACTACCAAGTTCTCGGCAGCTCCATCCACGCCCGAAATGAACGCACGTTGTCGTTCGTCCCATGTACGTTTTTGTATTAGTCTTTTGGCCACTATCTTGTGCTGCTGCCTTAAGACAACAGACGTAACGGTGATAGGGCGCATATCCACAGGGTTCATCGACCCTTCAGCCTTTTTGGGTATAAAAATAGTCCTTCCTTTCGACATTATTGAAGGAAAATCGCCGTATATCATGACGATTGTATAGAAAGCTGCCCTACGGCATGGTTTAACCCTCTTCCAACTGGACGCTTTGATGCCGTCCAAGCCTGATGCCGTTTTGCTATCAAGCTCATTCTCCATGATGTCTTGAACACTAATTGGATCCCAAATTTCACCAAGTTCGTTGTTCACTACATCCACACTCTGGTCAACGTTCGTTGATCCTTGATTTAGCAATTCGCTCCAAAATTGCATCATAACACTTGTTTCGGGATTGATTGTACCATTAGTTGGTGGTTGTAGTACGATTTGTGCTGCCTTCGATTGATTTTTGCGGTATTGCCTTTGAAGTTCAGCATAGGCTTGACGTCTCCTGTTCCTACTATTGGGATTTTGTAAGACTTCACCACTCCTTTGCCTACTTTCGGGTCTATTCACATGGTTGGTTACACCACAAGCCAAATTAACCCAGTTAATTAGCTCCACTTCACCCCACGCTTCTCCATTTATGACTTTATCCATGAGCGTACACATTGATTGTGCAGCATTTCCACGTATGCCTGCACATACGTTTCGGAGAGCTAGTAGGTGCAACATTAATTTATCCAAAACACCTAGGTCCAAATCTTCATTGACCTCTGGAGTTGATACAACGGGTAATTGTTGATTCAACTGTGTTATATACTCTTGCACATACTCTTTGTATAGTTGTTGGCGTCTTTTGCCTTTAATCGCCTCCAACGTTCGGCCCGGAATTTGTTCCAACAATAATTGATTGACATTGATGGCTTCCGGATGTGATATTAATAATTCTGCCTCTTTTTTAGCCATTATGCGCATTTCTTCTTCACTCCACCGTGCCTTGACCCTGTCAGTGACAATACGTGCATTATTTTCAATCGGATGTTTTTGCCGATAGTGGTTGGGTAAACCTCTAACTGTAAAGTCTTTGCCACACACAAGACAGACTGCACGTCCATCTGCATTAATAAAATATCGGTCTTCAGACCCTTGATTTGATGGCATATTTTGTGCTTCACCGACCATTTGACCTCTTCCACCATAACCCAAACTACTCTGACTTTCCCTGAACTGTGGTTCGTGGGTATTAATATTTGTATTGTTTGTGTTCGTTTCGCCAGCAGTAGTAGTTTAACGTCCGTCACTAGGGTGCTAACCTTTTGTAACAGACTTGTGCTCTATCAGTTCGCCTGTTCGCCATGTCAGCATGACATGGGTCACAGTTTACCAGCGGGGACCACATGGAGGTTGATATGAGCCGCATGCAATAGGGGCGTTTTACGGAACCCTATCACTCACCCTTGACAAAAAAGTCAATGAGTAACTAAATCGCCACACCCGTAACTTGTCACGATTTCCCCGTAGGACGACTCCGCAAGAAGCACCATTATCTTAAAAGAGCCGTACACTACAGAGAGTCATAGTTACTCCCGCCGTTTACCCGCGCTTGCTTGAATTTCTTCACGTTGACATTCAGAGCACTGGGCAGAAATCACATTGTGTCAACACCCGCGAGGGCCATCACAATGCTTTGTTTTAATTAGACAGTCGGATTCCCTAAACCGTGCCAGTTCTGAATTGACTGTTAAGTGATAACTCACTTATGCGCATGCCGCACCGAAGCACAACATACAAAGTAAAAGCTTAGCATCCGAAGACACCCAGCCCGAATTATCTCAGTCTTCAGAGCCAATCCTTATCCCGAAGTTACGGATCGAATTTGCCGACTTCCCTTACCTACATTGTTCTATCGACTAGAGACTCTTAACCTTGGAGACCTGCTGCGGATTCGGTACAGACTGTTAAGAATTTGCGTAGCCCTTTCATTGATTTTCAAGGTCCAGTAAGAGAGTATCGACACAGCAATTTAATGCCATGCTCTACCAATTTATTACACCATATCTCTCTATGAAAGACTTCCATGGTGAGTACAACTGTAAAACAGAAAAGAAAACTCTTCCGATACCTCCTAATGGCTTCTCAATGAAAGTTTCTCGTTACCGAGATTGTATAATCGATCCGAAGATGATATATACAAACGTATACTTAACAGGTTCCGGAATTGTAACCGGATTCCCTTTCGGTCTTTATATATACAGGAACTGATACTAATTTTTGTATAAATCATAATTGATATATTTATGTATCATACACATTAGTTCAGGTTTCCCTTAGACCTTAGGACTGACTAACTCGTGTTCAACTGCTGTTGACACGAAAACCTCCTCCACTTCAGCCATCCAAGATCTCATTCGAATATTTGCTACTACCACCAAGATCTGTGCTAATGACGGCTTCATACCAGCTCACGCTAGGTACTTCAACGCACATCATCATACCCTCCTACTCACTAAAATATCAAAATCAAACGACACGAGGTCGCATGATTAAATTTTATTTTAGCGGTAATGTATAGGCAAACGACTTAAGCGCCATCCATTTTAAGGGCTAATTGCTTCGGCAGGTGAGTTGTTACACACTCCTTAGCGGATGACAACTTCCATGTCCACCGTCCTGCTGTCTTCAGCAATCAACACCTTTCATGGTATCCATGATATGTCGTTTATATTGGCGCCTTAACATTACGTTTGGTTCATCCCACAGCACCAGTTCTGCTTACCAAAACTTGGCCCACTGAGCACATATTAATCTAACAACCGATACACAAGTGTATCAAGTACAAATGACATCAATCAAGAATGTCATTCAACGTACCCATTTATAGTTTGAGAATAGGTTAAGATCGTTTCGACCCTAATGCCTCTAATCATTCGCTTTACCAGATAAGAGTTATTACAAAAATATCTATGCTCCAGCTATCCTGAGGGAAACTTCGGAGGGAACCAGCTACTAGATGGTTCGATTGGTCTTTCGCCCCTATACCCAACTCTGACAATCGATTTGCACGTCAGAATTGCTACGGTCTTCCATCAGGGTTTCCCCTGACTTCAACCTGATCAGGCATAGTTCACCATCTTTCGGGTCACAGCTTGTATGCTCACGGTATATCTTTGTAGTACAAGTACTTACATTAAGATACCCGGGGATGGAAGAATAATACAATTAATACCATTCGTAATCCTATTAACAAGTTAATCTCATTTCGCCTATAGGTTTTAATAATCCCATTGACTTGCATACAAGTTAGACTTCTTGGTCCGTGTTTCAAGACGGGTCCTGATGGTATCCTAAATCTAAAACGTTGCCGATAATGTACACATTATATCCACAAGAGATATCAATCCGAAGATTGTATGCGACATTTAGTCATAATACCATCAGACATCTGTAAGAACACCAGATAGTTTACACGCATTCACATAACAACAAAGCCATGTTACTCGCTAAATGTATAAACTCCTATCCGGGCCTATATACAGATTTTAACTTTTCTAATGGATCGCAACGTCTTACTAGAAGAAAAGTGCACACCATTACGCCATCATCTGACGCAATAATGCTGAATTTCCTCATTCAGATATTTAGGTTCATCAGGTTTAAACCCTTAAACGGTTTCACGTACTTTTTGACTCTCTATTCAGAGTGCTTTTCAACTTTCCCTCACGGTACTTGTTCGCTATCGGTCTCATGGTAATATTTAGCTTTAGAAGAAGTTTACCTCCCTCTTAGTGCTGCACTATCAAGCAACACGACTCCTAGGAGATGCCTTCTTGCATCAATAGCAGTCACTACGGGCCTAGCACCCTCTGTGGGTCATGGCCTCATTCAAGATGGACTTGGACATACTATTTTGACACAAGATAATAGACACTCCTTAACACGGCATCGCCAAACAACCATAACAGCTGTCGGCCTACGTGCTGAGCTCTTCCCTTTTCGCTCGCCGCTACTATGGGAATCCTAGTTAGTTTCTTTTCCTCCCCTCATTAATATGCTTAAATTCAGGGGGTAGTCACACATGAGTTGAGGTCGTCATAGTTAAAGTTTTGTAATGATCGTACTTTTGCAAGTGCCTTTGATTTTATACCAAAATTTTGTATTTTATATTAAATAAAAATAATGGTCAAATGCACGTATCTGCAAAGCAACCACTCATATTACTTTATTAATGATATATGAATCTAAAAAATTCATATGATCACATCAAGCACTTATGCTGCGACACATAAGATAGTTTAATATATAAATAACGACACTCAACCATGTGTACCCCACACAGACTCTGTGAATATCAAAAAATATTACAAAATCTAATCGCATGGGGTGCAATATGCGTTCAACATGTCAATGATCGTGTGTCCTTTCAGTCCATAATCCCAACTAAGAAGACGTTTTAGTGATTTCCCGTACCTTTCGATATAGGATACACGTTGATGTCTTCATTGTAGCGCGCGTGCAGCCCAGGACATCTAAGGGCATCACGGACCTGTTATTGCTTTATCTCATTTTGCTAAACACAAATTGTCCTATTAAGCAGATTAAAGTCAAACACCCCGAAAGGCGCAGACAAACTATCAGGTGAGACTCCACTACGACACCAATATTGCTACCAGAGCCGCAGCATCGGCACCTCAACTGCTGATAGGTATCTATTTAATATGATAAAGTCACGTTCGTTATCGTAATTAACCAGACAAATCATTCCACGAACTAAGAACGGCCATGCACCACCATCCACCAAATCATGAAAGAGCTATCAATCTGTCAATCCTTATAGTGTCCGGGCCGGGTGAGTTTTCCCGTGTTGAGTCAAATTAAGCCGCAGGCTCCACTCCTGGTGGTGCCCTTCCGTCAATTCCTTTAAGTTTCAGCTTTGCAACCATACTTCCCCCGGAACCCATGCTTTGGTTTCCATAGGACTTGACGTTGAAATGCATATCGACATAATTGACAGCGGCATAGTTTACAGTTAAACTACACGGTTTAATCGCCTTCATCCTCTAACTTTCGTTCTTGATTAAGGAAAACATCCTTGGCAAATGCTTTCGCATAAGTTAGTCTTACCCAGAAACACCTATGAATTTCACCTCTCAAGAACGTGAAGACTAATGCCCCCAACTGCTTTTATTAATCATTACCTCATGATCAATTCAAACCAATAAATCCATACTGATAGTTTATTCCATTATTCCATGCAGATTATTGAAGGCAATAAAATTTTGCTTTGAGGCAAAAAATTTGTTCAAGGAATGTCGTGTTGTCTCATGGGAGGATGAATTCGGGAACCCGATTTTTGGCACAAAAAGGTGACCGTTGGGAGCGCGGGAGCCGAAAAAGTGGTTTTTCCATATAGAGTGACTTTATATGGGAGTATGGTTTGGTCGCTTAACGCATGGTAGTCATTGTATACGGATTTGGCGTCACTTTTCGAGAAACGGATTTTTATTTGTGGACTGATTTGGGTGAAAATTTGTGTGTATGCTTCTTTTTGGATGTTAATGAAAATTGCCGAAAAAAATTTTGGAATTTTTCGCGGGAAGCCGGAAAACGGGACCCCTCATTTGATAGAACATGCCATCCGCTTAATATTGCCTATCAATGCATATGGAAAAATTTTCAAGTTTATTTTTTTTCGGGAAAAAAGTAGTTTTTGGAAATGTTTGTTGTTGGACATGAAAAATGGGGGCGTTCACGTGTTAGGGAACGCACAAGTATTTCGTAACGTATAAAAATGTAAAATGTGAGAGAGTATGAAAATGTAAAATGAGGAGTAATTGAAATAAAATGTGAATAGAGGAGTATAAAAATCTGAAATTAGGCGTATAAAATTGTTAATTGAGGAGTATGAAAATGTGAATTGAGGAGTATGAAAATGTGAATTGAGGCGTATAAAATTGTGAATTGAGGAGTATGAAAATGTAAAACGAGGAGTATGAAAATGTGAAATGAGGAGTATGAAAATGTTAATTGTGGGCCATGCACCACTAATCACTAACACCACCTTGTTTATGATCGATAATACCATCAGCAATACACTTTGACATGTATGCCAGATGATACATCTTTCATATAAAATGTGAATTCACACATTTTTTAATATACTTTGCGTCCCTCATTCCTACGCATAATATGCTAGGCATCATGTCCATAGGACTTGACGTTGATATGCATATCGTACCGTAAGACAGACGACAAAGACACCTTACACTACAAACCTTACACTTTAATTCCATCATCGAATATTCTTTCATTTTATATATTGTGCATATAACAGATATTATATGACCAACACATAAGTAAAAAAATACCCAGAAACACCTATGAAAAAATTTCATATACCCTTATCAAGAACGTGAGCAGACAAGCCGCTCACATCCGTTCTTTATACTGATTTGCTTGGAGAACACCATTACTCCATAATATAGTTTTGTGAACATTGCAGACTTATGTGACGAAAAAAAATTTTTTTTTGCGGCAAAAAAGTTGTTCCATGAATGTCGTGTTGTCTCATGGGGAGGATGAATTCGGGAAGATTTTTGGAAAAAAGGTGACCGTTGGGAGCGCGGGAGCCGAAAAAGTGGTTTTTCCATATAGAGTGACTTTATATGGGAGTATGGTTTGGTCGCTTAACGCATGGTAGTCATTGTATACGGATTTGGCGTCACTTTTCGAGAAACGGATTTTTATTTGTGGACTGATTTGGGTGAAAATTTGTGTGTATGCTTCTTTTTGGATGTTAATGAAAATTGCCGAAAAAAATTTTGGAATTTTTCGCGGGAAGCCGGAAAACGGGACCCCTCATTTGATAGAACATGCCATCCGCTTAATATTGCCTATCAATGCATATGGAAAAATTTTCAAGTTTATTTTTTTTCGGGAAAAAAGTAGTTTTTGGAAATGTTTGTTGTTGGACATGAAAAATGGGGGCGTTCACGTGTTAGGGAACGCACAAGTATTTCGTAACGTATAAAAATGTAAAATGAGGAGTATAAAAATGTGAAATGAGGAGTATGAAAATGTAAAATGAGGAGTATGAAAATGTGAATTGAGGAGTATAAAAATGTAAAATGAGGAGTATGAAAATGTGAATTGAGGAGTATGAAAATGTGAAATGAGGAGTATGAAAATGTATGAAAATGTGAATTAAGGCGTATAAAAATGTAAAATGAGGAGTATGAAAATGTGAATTGAGGAGTATGAAAATGTGAATTGAGGAGTATGAAAATGTGAAATGAGGAGTATGAAAATGTGAATTGTGGGCCATGCACCACTACCCACTAACACCACCTTGTTTATGATCGATAATACCATCAGCAATACACTTTGACATGTATGCCAGATGATACATCTTTCATATAAAATGTGAATTCACACATTTTTTAATATACTTTGCGTCCCTCATTCCTACGCATAATATGCTAGGCATCATGTCCATAGGACTTGACGTTGATATGCATATCGTACCGTAAGACAGACGACAAAGACACCTTTCACTACAAACCTTACACTTTAATTCCATCATCGAATATTCTTTCATTTTATATATTGTGCATATAACAGATATTATATGACCAACACATAAGTAAAAAAATACCCAGAAACACCTATGAAAAAATTTCATATACCCTTATCAAGAACGTGAGCAGACAAGCCGCTCACATCCGTTCTTTATACTGATTTGCTTGGAGAACACCATTACTCCATAATATAGTTTTGTGAACATTGCAGACTTATGTGACGAAAAAAAAATTTTTTTTGCGGCAAAAAAGTTGTTCCATGAATGTCGTGTTGTCTCATGGGGAGGATGAATTCGGGAAGATTTTTGGAAAAAGGTGACCGTTGGGAGCGCGGGAGCCGAAAAAGTGGTTTTTCCATATAGAGTGACTTTATATGGGAGTATGGTTTGGTCGCTTAACGCATGGTAGTCATTGTATACGGATTTGGCGTCACTTTTCGAGAAACGGATTTTTATTTGTGGACTGATTTGGGTGAAAATTTGTGTGTATGCTTCTTTTTGGATGTTAATGAAAATTGCCGAAAAAAATTTTGGAATTTTTCGCGCGAAGCTGGAAAACGGGACCCCTCATTTGATAGAACATGCCATCCGCTTAATATTGCCTATCAATGCATATGGAAAAATTTTCAAGTTTATTTTTTTTCGGAAAAAAAGTAGTTTTTGGAAATGTTTGTTGTTGGACATGAAAAATGGGGGCGTTCACGTGTTAGGGAACGCACAAGTATTTCGTAACGTATAAAAATTTAAAATGAGGAGTATGAAAATGTGAAATGAGGAGTATGAAAATGTAAAATGAGGAGTATGAAAATGTGAATTGAGGAGTATAAAAATGTGAATTGAGGAGTAAAATGAGGAGTATGAAAATGTAAAATGAGGAGTATGAAAATGTGAATTAAGGCGTATAAAAATGTAAAATGAGGAGTATGAAAATGTAAAATGAGGAGTATGAAAATGTGAATTGAGGAGTATGAAAATGTGAATTGAGGAGTATGAAAATGTGAAATGAGGAGTATGAAAATGTGAATTGTGGGCCATGCACCACTACCCACTAACACCACCTTGTTTATGATCGATAATACCATCAGCAATACACTTTGACATGTATGCCAGATGATACATCTTTCATATAAAATGTGAATTCACACATTTTTTAATATACTTTGCGTCCCTCATTCCTACGCATAATATGCTAGGCATCATGTCCATAGGACTTGACGTTGATATGCATATCGTACCGTAAGACAGACGACAAAGACACCTTACACTACAAACCTTACACTTTAATTCCATCATCGAATATTCTTTCATTTTATATATTGTGCATATAACAGATATTATATGACCAACACATAAGTAAAAAAATACCCAGAAACACCTATGAAAAAATTTCATATACCCTTATCAAGAACGTGAGCAGACAAGCCGCTCACATCCGTTCTTTATACTGATTTGCTTGGAGAACACCATTACTCCATAATATAGTTTTGTGAACATTGCAGACTTATGTGACGAAAAAAAAATTTTTTTTGCGGCAAAAAAGTTGTTCCATGAATGTCGTGTTGTCTCATGGGGAGGATGAATTTGGGAAGATTTTTGGAAAAAAGGTGACCGTTGGGAGCGCGGGAGCCGAAAAAGTGGTTTTTCCATATAGAGTGACTTTATATGGGAGTATGGTTTGGTCGCTTAACGCATGGTAGTCATTGTATACGGATTTGGCGTCACTTTTCGAGAAACGGATTTTTATTTGTGGACTGATTTGGGTGAAAATTTGTGTGTATGCTTCTTTTTGGATGTTAATGAAAATTGCCGAAAAAAATTTTGGAATTTTTCGCGGGAAGCCGGAAAACGGGACCCCTCATTTGATAGAACATGCCATCCGCTTAATATTGCCTATCAATGCATATGGAAAAATTTTCAAGTTTATTTTTTTTCGGGAAAAAAGTAGTTTTTGGAAATGTTTGTTGTTGGACATGAAAAATGGGGGCGTTCACGTGTTAGGGAACGCACAAGTATTTCGTAACGTATAAAAATGTAAAATGAGGAGTATGAAAATGTGAAATGAGGAGTATGAAAATGTAAAATGAGGAGTATGAAAATGTGAATTAAGGCGTATAAAAATGTAAAATGAGGAGTATGAAAATGTGAATTGAGGAGTATGAAAATGTGAATTAAGGCGTATAAAAATGTAAAATGAGGAGTATGAAAATGTGAAATGAGGAGTATGAAAATGTGAAATGAGGAGTATGAAAAAATGTGCAATGAGATCGATAATATCAGCAATACACTTGTGACATTGCCAGATGATACATATATAAAATGTGAAAATTTTTTAATATACTTTGTAAAAATATGAGGGTCCATAGGACTTGATGAAATATGTGAATTAAGGCGTTACACTACAAACCTTACACTTTAATTCCATGTATTCTTTCAAATGATAACAGTATTATATGAAAATGTGAATTGAGGAGTATGAAAATGTGAATTGAAGAACGTGAGTATGAAAATCCGTGATTTGCTTGGAGAACACCATTACTCCAAAATGTGAATTGAGGGGTATGAAAATTTTTTTTGAAATGATGGTCGTATGAAAATGATTTTTGGAAAATGAGGGAGCGCGGGATAAAAAGTGGTTTTTCCATATAGAGTGACTTTATATGGGAGTATGGTTAAATGTAAAATGAGGAATATGTTTAAAATGATGTGGAGAAGAGGGTATAAACCTCGATATAAGTGCGAAAATGGCATTTTATATGAAATAAAATTTTCAAAAATTTTTATCTCTCAGAAATTCCATTAGGTATCATGTGAAACTTGCAGAAATGTTAGTAATGATGCATAAAAGAGTATAAAATTAGTCGCAGGAAAAAATTTGTTGAGGAAGACATGAGAAAGGTCCTTAGAAGTTCGAAAATAGGGGTTTATATGAAAATGAGATTTTCAAAAATTTTTATCTCTAAGAAATTCCATTAGGTATCATGTGAAACTTTGCAAAAATGTTAGTGAAAATGTGAATTTGAGGCGTATGAAAATGTGAATTGAGGAGTATGAAAATGTGAATTGAGGAGTATGAAAATGTTAATTGAGGAGTATGAAAATGTGAAATGAGGAGTATGAAAATGTGAATTGTGGGCCATGCACCACTACCCACGCGCAGCGACTTGGCCTAGCGCAGCGACTAGCCAGCGCAGCGAAAAAAAGCCAGATTTCGAAGAAAAAATAGAACCACGCGGATTTTTAACAAAAAAAAAAAAAAAATGGCGGATTTACATACATAAGTAGCTTTTTTTACTTTTCCTCGCGTTCCTTGGACTCCATACCTACGCCTTTGTTACATACCTAGGATTTTTGTTGCATAAGTCGTTTTACTTGCTTTTCCTCGCGTTCCCTTGACTTGCATACTTCGCCTTTTGTTGCATAAGTCGTTGACTTCATACCTACGCCTTTGAATTTACCTCCCCCGACTTATAACATTAGCGAGAAATTTTAAAAATTTTCAATATTTTTTTTCGGGAAAAATTTTTGGAAATGTTTGTTGTTGGACATGAAAAATGGGGGCGTTCACGTGTTGCACAAGTATTTCGTAACGTATAAAAATGTAAAATGAGGAGTATGAAAATGTGAAATGAGGAGTATGAAAATTTGAAATGAGAAGTATGAAAATGTGAATTGAGGCGTATAAAATTGTGAATTGAGGAGTATGAAAATTTAAAATGAGGAGTATGAAAATGTGAATTAAGGCGTATAAAAATGTAAAATGAGGAGTATGAAAATGTGAATTGAGGTAATCACTAACACCACCTTGTTTATGATCGATAATACCATCAGCAATACACTTTGACATGTATGCCAGATGATACATCTTTCATATAAAATGTGAATTCACACATTTTTTAATATACTTTGCGTCCCTCATTCCTACGCATAATATGCTAGGCATCATGTCCATAGGACTTGACGTTGATATGCATATCGTACCGTAAGACAGACGACAAAGACACCTTACACTACAAACCTTACACTTTAATTCCATCATCGAATATTCTTTCATTTTATATATTGTGCATATAACAGATATTATATGACCAACACATAAGTAAAAAAATACCCAGAAACACCTATGAAAAAATTTCATATACCCTTATCAAGAACGTGAGCAGACAAGCCGCTCACATCCGTTCTTTATACTGATTTGCTTGGAGAACACCATTACTCCATAATATAGTTTTGTGAACATTGCAGACTTATGTGACGAAAAAAAAATTTTTTTTGCGGCAAAAAAGTTGTTCCATGAATGTCGTGTTGTCTCATGGGGAGGATGAATTCGGGAAGATTTTTGGAAAAAAGGTGACCGTTGGGAGCGCGGGAGCCGAAAAAGTGGTTTTTCCATATAGAGTGACTTTATATGGGAGTATGGTTTGGTCGCTTAACGCATGGTAGTCATTGTATACGGATTTGGCGTCACTTTTCGAGAAACGGATTTTTATTTGTGGACTGATTTGGGTGAAAATTTGTGTGTATGCTTCTTTTTGGATGTTAATGAAAATTGCCGAAAAAAATTTTGGAATTTTTCGCGGGAAGCCGGAAAACGGGACCCCTCATTTGATAGAACATGCCATCCGCTTAATATTGCCTATCAATGCATATGGAAAAATTTTCAAGTTTATTTTTTTTCGGGAAAAAAGTAGTTTTTGGAAATGTTTGTTGTTGGACATGAAAAATGGGGTTCACGTGTTAGGGAACGCACAAGTATTTCGTAACGTATAAAAATGTAAAATGAGGAGTATGAAAATGTGAATTGAGGAGTATGAAAATGTGAATTGAGGAGTATGAAAATGTGAATTGAGGCGTATAAAATTGTGAATTGAGGAGTATGAAAATGTAAAATGAGGAGTATGAAAATGTGAATTAAGGCGTATAAAAATGTAAAATGAGGAGTATGAAAATGTGAATTGAGGAGTATGAAAATGTGAATTGAGGAGTATGAAAATGTGAATTGAGGAGTATGAAAATGTGAATTGAGGGGTATGAAAATGTGAAATGAGGAGTATGAAAATGTGAATTGTGGGCCATGCACCACTACCCACTAACACCACCTTGTTTATGATCGATAATACCATCAGCAATACACTTTGACATGTATGCCAGATGATACATCTTTCATATAAAATGTGAATTCACACATTTTTTAATATACTTTGCTCTCATTCCTGAACCATAATATGCTAGGCATCATGTCCATAGGACTTGACGTTGATATGCATATCGTACCGTAAACACGAAGACACCTTACACTACAAACCTTACACTTTAATTCCATCATCGAATTCTTTCATTTTATATATTGTGCATATAACAGATATTATATGACCAACACATAAGTAAAAAAATACCCAGAAACACCTATGAAAAAATTTCATATACCCTTATCAAGAACGTGAGCAGACAAGCCGCTCACATCCGTTCTTTATACTGATTTGCTTGGAGAACACCATTACTCCATAATATAGTTTTGTGAACATTGCAGACTTATGTGACGAAAAAAAAATTTTTTTTGCGGCAAAAAAGTTGTTCCATGAATGTCGTGTTGTCTCATGGGGAGGATGAATTTGGGAAGATTTTTGGAAAAAAGGTGACCGTTGGGAGCGCGGGAGCCGAAAAAGTGGTTTTTCCATATAGAGTGACTTTATATGGGAGTATGGTTTGGTCGCTTAACGCATGGTAGTCATTGTATACGGATTTGGCTTCACTTTTCGAGAAACGGATTTTTATTTGTGGACTGATTTGGGTGAAAATTTGTGTGTATGCTTCTTTTTGGATGTTAATGAAAATTGCCGAAAAAAATTTTGGAATTTTTCGCGGGAAGCCGGAAAACGGGACCCCTCATTTGATAGAACATGCCATCCGCTTAATATTGCCTATCAATGCATATGGAAAAATTTTCAAGTTTATTTTTTTTCGGGAAAAAAGTAGTTTTTGGAAATGTTTGTTGTTGGACATGAAAAATGGGGGCGTTCACGTGTTAGGGAACGCACAAGTATTTCGTAACGTATAAAAATGTAAAATGAGGAGTATGAAAATGTGAAATGAGGAGTATGAAAATGTAAAATGAGGAGTATGAAAATGTGAATTAAGGCGTATAAAAATGTAAAATGAGGAGTATGAAAATGTGAATTGAGGAGTATGAAAATGTGAATTGAGGAGTATAAAAATGTGAATTGAGGAGTATGAAAATGTGAAATGAGGAGTATGAAAATGTGAATTGTGGGCCATGCACCACTACCCACTAACACCACCTTGTTTATGATCGATAATACCATCAGCAATACACTTTGACATGTATGCCAGATGATACATCTTTCATATAAAATGTGAATTCACACATTTTTTAATATACTTTGCGTCCCTCATTCCTACGCATAATATGCTAGGCATCATGTCCATAGGACTTGACGTTGATATGCATATCGTACCGTAAGACAGACGACAAAGACACCTTACACTACAAACCTTACACTTTAATTCCATCATCGAATATTCTTTCATTTTATATATTGTGCATATAACAGATATTATATGACCAACACATAAGTAAAAAAATACCCAGAAACACCTATGAAAAAATTTCATATACCCTTATCAAGAACGTGAGCAGAAAAGCCGCTCACATCCGTTCTTTATACTGATTTGCTTGGAGAACACCATTACTCCATAATATAGTTTTGTGAACATTGCAGACTTATGTGACGAAAAAAAAATTTTTTTTGCGGCAAAAAAGTTGTTCCATGAATGTCGTGTTGTCTCATGGGGAGGATGAATTCGGGAAGATTTTTGGAAAAAAGGTGACCGTTGGGAGCGCGGGAGCCGAAAAAGTGGTTTTTCCATATAGAGTGACTTTATATGGGAGTATGGTTTGGTCGCTTAACGCATGGTAGTCATTGTATACGGATTTGGCGTCACTTTTCGAGAAACGGATTTTTATTTGTGGACTGATTTGGGTGAAAATTTGTGTGTATGCTTTTTTTTGGATGTTAATGAAAATTGCCGAAAAAAATTTTGGAATTTTTCGCGGGAAGCCGGAAAACGGGACCCCTCATTTGATAGAACATGCCATCCGCTTAATATTGCCTATCAATGAATATGGAAAAATTTTCAAGTTTATTTTTTTTCGGAAAAAAAGTAGTTTTTGGAAATGTTTGTTGTTGGACATGAAAAATGGGGGCGTTCACGTGTTAGGGAACGCACAAGTATTTCGTAACGTATAAAAATGTAAAATGAGGAGTATGAACAAAAGGAAAGTAGGCCTAGCTTTAAAATGTTTAATGCGTACTGAACATCAAGAATCAAGGAGCTTTTGTCCTTATACTCAGCGTGTGGTTTCTGTCCAACTGAGCTGACCTATTGGACAATCCGTATTAAAAATGTACCGCCCCAGTCAAACTCCGCACCTGAGGAGTATTTGACAATGTATCAAAGCCTTAAAATGTCATATGACGGTATGCAAAATGTGTTGAGGATATAAAATGTGAATTTAAGCATTACTGGCCCGAAAGCTGTCACACTTGTTTAGGTAAATAATCCACATTACAATCTGCGCTTTATTATATAACGACTTACAATACGTTGAACAAGAAACCGTGTACTGCAACAATAAATTGCTACGAGCATATGAAAATGTAATCATTAAAATGTGAATTAAGAGGGTATAAAATTGTGAAGTAAACTTCACCCTACCTATAACACCACCTTAGGACTTGACGTTGAATGTCATATCGTACCATCAAGCAAACAGGGACTTCTTACATTACAGTTATTCCATCATGAATATTCTTTCATTTTAAATATTGTGATATAACAGATATTTTAATCCAACACATCAGTAATTAGATACGAGAAATACCTATGAAGGATCATATACCCTTATCAAGAACGTGAGCAGACGCTTGACATCCGTTCTTTATACTGATTGCATTGGAGAGCACCATTACTCAGATAATACATTTTGTCAACATTGCAGACTTATGTGACGAAAACAATTTTTTTTGCGGCATTCCAGTCGTTCCATGAATGTCGTGTTGTTCATGTTATAGGATTGAATTCGGGAAGATATTTTGAAGCACAACACAAAGTAAAAGGTTACCCAGAAACACCTATGAAAAATGGTTTCCATATAGAGTGACTTTATCAAGAAGTGAGCAGACAAGCCGCTTAACGCATCCGTAGTCATTGTATACGATTTGCTTGGAGAACACCATTACTCCAGAATATAGTTTTGTGGACATTGGGTGAAAATATGTGACGAAAAAAAAATTTTTTTTGCGGCAAAAAAGTTGTTACATGAATGTCGGGATGTCTAATGGGGAGGATGAATTCGGGACCCCTCATTTGATAGAACATCCGCTTAATATTGCCTATCAATGCATATGGAAAAATTTTCAAGTTTATTTTTTTTCGGGAAAAAAGTAGTTTTTGGAAATGTTTCTTGTTGGACATGAAAAATGGGGGCGTTCACGTGTTAGGGAACGCACAAGTATTTCGTAACGTATAAAAATGTAAAATGAGGAGTATGAAAATGTGAAATGAGGAGTATGAAAATGTAAAATGAGGAGTATAAAAATGTAAAATGAGGAGTGCTTGTATACGGATTTGGCGTCACTTTTCGTTGATGTGGACGAAAATCCTCCACTTCAGCCATCCAAATTCATTCGAATATTTGCTACTACCAAAATCTGTGCTAATGACGGCTCATACCAGCTCACGCTAGAACTTGCCACGCACATAATCATACCCTCCTACTCACTGCATATGGAAAATCAAACGACATTCAGGTCGCATGATTAAATTTTATTTTAGGGTAGTATAAAAACGTACTTAAGGATCCATTTTAAGGGCTAATTGCTTCGGCAGGTGAGTTGTTACACACTCCTTAGCGGATGCACAACTTCCATAACCCACCGTCCTGCTGTCTTCAGCAATCAACACCTTTGACATGGTATCCATGATATGTCGTTTATTTAAAATGGCGCCTTAAATTACGTTTGGTTCATTCCTACGCACCAGTTCTGCTTACCAAAATGGCCCACTGAGCACATATTAATGCATATCAACCGATAATTGACAAGTGTATCAAGTACAAATGACATCAATCAAGAATGTCATTCAACGTACCCATTTATAGTTTGAGAATAGGTTAAGATCGTTTGACCCTAATGCCTCTAATCATTCGCTTTACCAGATAAGGAGTTATGAAAAAATGCATTGCTCCAGCTATCCTGGAGGAAACTTCAGAGAGAACCAGCTACTAGATAGTTCGATTAGTCTTTCGCCCCTATAAAAACTCTGAAATAGATTTGCACGAGTATTGCTACGGTATGTGAATTCAGGGTTTCCCCTGTTCAAAATGAGGCAGTTCACCATGAAAATCGTGAATTGTGGGCCATGCACGGTATATCCCAAAAAAGTGACCATTGTTTATGGAAGAATAATACCATGGTACCTTTTCCCATTGCCAGAGTGAATTCATTTCGGAGTATAAAAATCCCATTGAATTGCATACATTTTGGTCCGTGTTTCAAGACGGGTTGATGCGTATCCTAATTCCTAAAATTTGCCGATATGACACCGACGTAATGATATGCCGAAAAAAATTTGAATTTTCCCGTAAGATCGACAAAGACACCTCAGATACACTTTCACTTAATATCCATCATGAATATCGAAAAATTTTAAATTGTGAATAAAATCAGATATTTCGTAAATGACTTGCATGTGTAAAAAAACACTTACCACAAACATTATGATGAAAAAATTTCATATGAAAATTCAAGAATGAGCAAACAAGTACTTTTAACTCTCATTCAGGTTCTTTATAAATGTCCTTCACTTGTACTTGAACACCTATTACTCCATGAATATATTTGTGCATATAAGAAGTTTATATGTTAGGAAAAAAAAATTTAACCCGACTCCTAGGAGTATGAAAATTTCAAACTTATTCCATAATGTCACCCTGTGAAATCCTATGAAAATGTGAATTGTGGGCCATTCAAATGGAATTGAGGAGTATGAAGTTTGAGGAGTATGGTGAATAACAGTATGAAAACGTTGCGCGAGGAGTATGAAAATGTGAATTGTGCTGGCTCTTCCCTTTTCCATTACCCACTAACTTTATATAGTTGTTTCTGATCCTCCGATTACGCATGCTTAAATTGTGACAGGATCAAAATGTTTTTTTCGATATTTTTATTTTGGATGATCACACGTTTTGTGTGTATGATTCTTTTACGGATGTTAATGATGAAATTGCCGAAAAAAATTTTTCATATGGTTTTAATGCGGGATGGTGCAAAGCAACCACTGGTAGTACATTTATATAGAAGATTCATTTCATTTCCGCTTATTTGTGCATATAAATATTATATGTGAAAAATTTTGTGTACCCAGAAACACTTCTATGAAAAAATATTTTTTTTCGAACGGAAATTTTTCGCGGGAAGCCGTTCAAATGTTTGTTGTTGACATGCCATCCTGCAGTTCACGTTGGGAACGCATATTATGCGTAACGTATAAAAATGAAAATGATCCAGTTGAAAATTTTTTTTCGGAATATGAAAATGTGAAATGAGGAGTATGAAAATGCGAATTGAGGAGTATAAAAATGTAAAATGAGGAGTATGAAAATGTGATTTGAGGAGTATGAAAATGTGAATTGAGGCTTCTAAAATTACCCAAGAATTGAGGAGTATGAAAATAAAATTGAGGAGTATGAAAAGGTTTGAGGAATATAAGAATGTGAATTTTTTTAAAAAATGTGAAATGAGGAGTATGAAAATGTGAAACCTTGTTACGACTTTTACTTCCACTAAATCATCAAATTGGTTAACTTTGATGAAAATGCATCCGCAATATTGCCGAAATGATATCGCAGAGTTTATCTCCAAAGACCTTTTTTCATAAATAATTTTTGGTAGTTTTTGACGGGCGGTGTGTACAAATGGCAGGGACGTAATCAACGCAAGCTAGTGACTCGCATAATACTGGGAATTCCAAATGTCATATGAGGAGTTTGAAAATGTCCATAATGAACTATGAAAACGTACTAGTGAGTATCCCGTACCTTTCGAATAGGATATACGTTGATGTCCATCATTGTAGCGCGCGTGCAGCCCAGTGACATTAAGGGCATCACGTATGTTATTGTTTATCTGATTTTGCTATAAAATTGTGAATTGAGCAGTATTAAAATGTCAAACACCATGAAAATGGTGAATTCCAGGCTATACAAATATGTACCATGAGGCGTATGGCACCTCAACAAGCCGCTCATCTAATTGAGGAGTATGAAAATGTCACGTTCGTTATCGGAATTAACCAGACAAATCATTCCACGAACTAAGAACGGCCATGCACCACTACCCTTATGTGACGAAAAGAAATTTTATTGTCTTACTTTTTGCCTCGTAAGTTTTAACTTCAAATTAAGCCGCAGGTTGAATGTGGTGCGTTCCGTCAATTCCTTTAAGTTTCATTGCAAGGATTTCCCCCGGAACCCAGATTTGGTTTCTCGGAAGAATTGAGCGACTAAGCCGTTGGGACATCCGGGAGCCGGCATAGTTTAAGTGGAACTACCATTTTCCATAATCGACTTTATCCCCTAGACTTTCGTTCTTGATTAATGAAAACATTCTTGGCAAATGCTTTCGCTTAGTTAGTCATACGAAATCCATGAATTTCACCTCTGCTCATAAGGATACTAATGCCCCCAATTTTTATTAATCATTACCAATGATCCGTTGGGAACCAATGAAAATGTGATCGAGGTCTTATTCCATTATTCCATGCTTTTATTCAAGGCAATATGCTTTGAAAATTCTAATTTGCAAGGTAAAAATAGTTGGGCATGGATATGGCGCACCCGATTAAAACGGGATTTTTATTTGTAGAACATGCCATCAAACTTAAGCATTGAGTATTTACAAAATGCATGTGGAAACACCCGTTTTGGATTTTCAAACTTCGAATTTTTTAACCGCAAAAAGTAGTTTTAATATACGCTAGTGGAGCTGGAATTACCGGGCTTCACCATGACTTGCCCTCCACTTGCCTCAAGGATTTATACTAACTATAAATGCATATGGACAAATGAGTCCTGTATTGAAATTTTTGTCACTACCTCTTCGAAGTAGGACTATGGAAATTTTCGCGTTGCTGAGTATGAAAAGATGTGGTAGCCGTTTCTCAGGCTGTTCCGGAATCGAACCAAGTATTTCCGTATAAAAATGTAAAATGAGTTGAGGTAGTCCTCTATACTGAATCAAGGAGTATGAAAATGTGAAAATGATTTACCGCGGTATGAAAATGTGATCATTATCTTTGAGTACCATGCACCACTACCCACTAACACCACCTTGTTTATGATCGATAATACCATCAGCAATACACTTTGACATGTATGCCAGATGATACATCTTTCATATAAAATGTGAATTCACACATTTTTTAATATACTTTGCGTCCCTCATTCCTACGCATAATATGCTAGGCATCATGTCCATAGGACCGTGAGCAGACAAGCCGCTCACATCCGTTCTTTATACTGATTTGCTTGGAGAACACCATTACTCCATAATATAGTTTTGTGAACATTGCAGACTTATGTGACGAAAAAAAAATTTTTTTTGCGGCAAAAAAGTTGTTCCATGAATGTCGTGTTGTCTCATGGGGAGGATGAATTCGGGAAGATTTTTGGAAAAAAGGTGACCGTTGGGAGCGCGGGAGCCGAAAAAGTGGTTTTTCCATATAGAGTGACTTTATATGGGAGTATGGTTTGGTCGCTTAACGCATGGTAGTCATTGTATACGGATTTGGCGTCACTTTTCGAGAAACGGATTTTTATTTGTGGACTGATGTTTATACTTGACCAAGTGCGGACGTGTTTTTTAATCGCTCTGTGCAATTTTTTAATAATTAATTTATTTCGTTTACTCATCATAAATTTTACAAAAACGAATGCAAAATGCCTAAGTGCGCGTGTACTGATTGTCATTTGTTAAGTGACGACAACGTATTTTTCTGTGTCGGTCAATGTTCCAGATATATGCATGCCGTTTGTGTCGGTATCAAACGGAATCTTGTACCTGATGATCTGTTTTATTGTTGTAAGGGATGCAGTACTGAAATGAAGATGCATTTTGGCGAAAAATTTCCCGGAGTTTTGGCAGTTTTGATGGAAGATACTATTCATAAATCAACAACTAACATCAACTCTAAGCTTGCTGAGATCACATCTGATATGAGTGCTGTGAAACAAGGTAACTCATCAGTAAAACGACACATCGAGTCATCAGAAAATACATATGAGCACATGTCGCAATTAGTGGATAGCTTTAATGCCACGCTGACAAAAATCGAAAAAGAAAAAAATTCATTACTGTCGAATGTCGTTGAACTTATTATGGATATGAAGCGTACTATGTCAGCAAATATTACTACTGACCTATCTCAAGAAGTACAGTCAATCAGGAAAGTTATTCAAGACGAAGTGAAATCTTGTATTTCCAATTTTTCGAATGACGCACTAAAGATTGACTTCTCAAGAGAGCTGAAAGAATTTAAAGATCAAATAACATCTCAAATTGCTGAGTTGAACGAAAAAATTGACTCCACGAATATAGATAATTCGTTTGATGACTTTAATTATGAGCGTGCTTATTGCAATGTTAGTGCTGCGTTAGCGTCAAATACTTCTAACATTTCATTACAAGAAGATCTCCGTAGTACAAACTTTTTACAATCTAAAGAGCAGGAGATTTCTTTAATTGACTTAGAGGATGAATCCGTTTCACCTACACTTGTACCTGAGATCATTAAGCCTCTACCAGAAAAATCGATCCTGAAAAAACGATCTCATGATGCTGCTAAACCATTAAAAGTTACATCAAAAGTCAAATTTGATGACAAAAATATCGATTTAATTGAAGATGATGATAAATTTATACTCGTTAATAACAAGAAGAATAATAAGAAAAAATCAATTAATTCTTCCACCAAAAACGAAGTTTCCAGCAATGACAAAAGGAAAAAATTTGTCCTTGTTTATATTACTAGAACACCTACTTTCATGAACGAAGGTAGTTTATCGCATTATATCAGCAAAGAGCTTAAAGTTGAATGCCATAGTTGCCATCTTGTTGTTCCATATGAAAAGAGACGGTCTGAATTGAAATATCTCAACTTTAAAGTTCGTGTTCTTCATTCGGATGTCGACATTTTGCTGAATCCTGAAAACTGGCCAGAAGGCGTTAAACCTAAAAAATGGCTGATTGGCAGTGAACGTAAAGGCAATTTGAATAGTCAACTGGACAAAAATTTTTAGACAACTCGACGAATTTCAACAAAGAAATGAAAATATTTTATCAAAATATGTCAGGTATGACTTCTGTTTTAACGCAAGTTAATTTAATTTTAGAAAATACATTCTACGATGTAATTGTTTTGACGGAAACCTGGCTCCGTCCTCATCATCTTGACTTAGAAATTGCCTCTTCCTTATGGAACATCACTAGATTTGATCGCCCAAATGACGGTAAAGGTGGTGGAGTATTAATTGCCGTTAAAACATCATTATCTTGCTCTACAATTAATCTTGATCTATCCGGCCTGAACACTTTCACGTCCCAGCAATGCTGGATGAAAATAATTTTGAACAACAAAGACGTATATATAGGAGATTTTTATCTCAGAAAGAACCAATCCACAGAAGATTACATCGCTTTTATTCAGAGATCAATGGCACTACTCGACGGCATCAAAGACGAAGACATTTGCTTCATTTTTGGTGATTTTAATCTGTCAAATTTGTGCTGGGGAAAAATTGATCCTGACGATTGCTATTACGCTCCAAGCAACATAACAACTGAACTGGAGGAGAACGTACTCCAAATGTTTGCTGATCGTGGCTTTGGACAAATCTGCGACTTATCTAACAACTCAGGTAATGTCCTTGACCTTGTCTATACTAATGCAATCGATAATTTTGAGCTATCGGAAGTCGACTCCATATTTGGAAAAACAAGTGTCCATCACAGATGTATAGCTGTAAATTTTTTATATGCTTACCGAAAGTTACCCGATACTGTCTCAAATAAAATTATTCACGATTTTGAACATGCCGACTACGACTCTATTTTCGAATTTCTTCGTAACACTGATGTATCTTCCGAAGCGACTGTGGATGAAATTGCAGATGACTTTGAAAAACGACTTTTATTGGCGATCGACACTTATGTTCCCAAAAAGATTGTTATGACTAGAAACAAAGCTCCATGGCATGACTCGACATATTTTCGTTTAAAAAATAGAAGGAACCGTGACTACACGAGATGGAAAAAAAGTAATTCAGATGAGCTGAAACTAATTTTCCTCAAAAGCCGTTCTGACTTGGATACATACGACGCACAGGCGTATGAAAATTATGTGAGAAATTCAGCAAACGCAATTAAATCTCAACCAAAGAAGTTCTGGAAGTGCCTTGATCATAAACGGCAAATAAGAGGGTATCCTAATTCAATGAGCTATAAAAACGTCTTTGTTAACGATTCTCACAATATATGTAACTCATTCAAAGAATTTTTCGCGACAGTGTATGAAGAGGATCATTTTGTAGACACTGCTATGAATGAACATATACAACTAGACGAGTATTTGACTGACTTTACCATATCAAGAGATGTACTTCTCCTTGAATTGAAAAATCTCGATGCTAATAAAGGACCCGGTCCTGATGGTATTCATGCTGCCTTTCTTAAGAAAACTGCTGATGTAATTGTCGATCCATTATTGAACATATTCAATATGTCATTGAACAAGGGCTATTTTCCGAAAAATTGGAGATCTTCTATTGTCGTTCCCATTTTTAAGTCAGGCGACAGATCGAAAATCGAAAATTATAGAGGAATTGCAATTTTGAACACAATTGCAAAATTATTCGAGAAAATAGTCGCGGATCATCTTGCGAAATTCCTTTCGCGGAAAATTGATGTTCATCAGCATGGCTTTCGAGCTGGGCACTCGACTTCATCAAATTTGTGTCAATATGCATCAAATCTGCTGCTATCCTTGGAAAACAACAAACAAGTCGACGCTATTTATACAGACTTTTCCAAGGCGTTTGACAAAGTGAACCATAAATTATTACGCAGAAAATTAGTCAAAATTGGAGTCCGCGGAAAAATTTTAGACTGGATTTACACATACTTGAGCAACCGTACTCAAAAGGTCAGACTCAACGGAGTTTTTTCAGACTCTCTTGCAGTCACTTCTGGCGTACCTCAAGGAAGTCATCTGGGACCTATTTTGTTTATCATTTTCATCAATGACCTGTCTCAACATATCTTGAATTGTCACTATTTGTTATATGCTGATGACATGAAAATTTATAAAATTGTCAATGAAACATCAGACACGCAGCTAATACAAGATGACCTTAATCGAATAAATACCTGGTGCACTAAAAATCTAATGTTCCTGAACGTCTCAAAATGTAACACAATTACGTTCACTAAAAAAAGAAAAGAGAATATCATTGCATCTGACTACTATATTAATGACGTTTCATTAAAAAGAGTGCAATCCGTTAATGACCTTGGCGTTACATTCGACTATAAAATAAACTTCAATTCGCACGTCGACAAAATTGTTAACGAAAGCCGTCGAGTGTTGGGTTTTATCAAACGCAGAGCCAAAGAATTCAAAGACCCATTTGTTACTAAGATACTGTACCAATCACTAGTCAGATCAAAATTGGAGTATGCTTCAGTTGCTTGGAACACAAGCGGTGCAACTAAATCTTCAAAAATTGAGTCGATCCAAAAGCAATTTTTGTTATTCGCCCTCAAAAATCTTGGATGGCGAAGAGACACCTACGCTCTTCCAGCGTACACCGACAGATTAAAACTGTTAAACATGGAGACTCTGGAGCAGCGTAGG
>NW_026973408.1:0-40957 GCF_036172545.1 Culicoides brevitarsis | reverse complement strand
AAGAATCGCCATATCAGCATCGAAAAGAGCTCCATCGGAACCATTTGTATCAAAGTAAAGAAGAAATGCAAGAGAGAATTCATCAAAGTAGACGAGAATTCGAGAAATTAAGCATTGACGAGAACGCAGGAAGTCCCGTAACGACTCCCACGAGCGAAGAATTACTCGAAAATAAACGTCGCGAGATGAAAGAACGCGGATATCGTTCAAAACAGCAACTAAAAGACCAAATTTATCAATCGCGACGCGAAGCAATGGAATCTATGGCTGAACCGGTTTACGTTTCAAAGCGCGAATTGAAGCAAGAAACGATTTACGAGTCAAAACACGAGACAAGCGAAGAAAATTTGGAAAAATCGATGCAAATTAAAAAGGAACCATCATTGTACAAGTTCCCTCCATTACCTCCGCCCCCGAAAACGCCTCCGCCAGATCCGCCAAGCCATCCGCCGTCACAGTCAAAAGACGCTTCCAAAGATTCGAACGATTCGACACTCAAATCGGGCGATCAAACGGTCATTAGTTCGTCGAAAAATGCTCCTCTTGCTTCAATTGACTCCGAAGAAGAAGATGAAACCATTAAAAAAAATAACGAATCCGATATTGAAAAAGCTCTCGCAGCAGCGGAAAAAATTAAAGTTACCTCTCCGTTAGCGCGGCGACCTTCTCACATCTCGAACGTAATAAAACGCACGGCTCCTGTGGATAATGCCGCTATTTATGCTTCTCGTACTTCAATTGAGACGCAATACGTGTCGCAAGCAAGTTTGCCAATTGGACCGCCAAATGCCCAAAGTACGCCGTATGCGAGTGATTTGTCCTTGGCTCAAGCGGGAGCAGCAGCTGCAAAGAAGCCATGGATATTGCCGACTGTTCCGCGGGAACCGATGACGACAAAGGGAGTTTTTGACAGCGAAGGAGGCAAATTAGAAGACCATTTGTGGAATGTGACGTTAGTTATTCCAAAAGGAGCAATTCCGCCGGGTGTTAAACAAGAAGTTTATTTTACCGTAACTGATCCACGGATGGCAAATCAAGTTGGAGGACCCCCATTAGACATGGAAAATGGTTGGTTTTGCATTAAATTTTGCTTGAAATTCTTTTTGAATGTCTCGTGTGTGTTGTTTGATTGTTTGTTTTGTCTTGAAAAATTTTTTCTTTCATTTTTAGTTGGAATGCGTAGTCAATTTTTTTCACTTTTTTGGTAGTTTTGCACTTCTATGTAGTTTTTTTGTTGTTGTAGATTTTTTAGAATTTTATTTTTTTTATTTTTAATTCACAAAAGCATGCAAACACTTCATTTTTTCGTTTTTCATCAAAAATTTTTTAAATAAATTTTTAATAATTTTTTTTTTCATCCCCATAGGTGAAGCAATGTTATCTCCCCTCGTAATGTGCGGACCACAAGGCCTCGAATTTCAAGTACCAGTAATCTTAAGTATTCCTCATTGCGCTGGAGCAACGCCATCCCTTGGCGTCTCACTCAAAGCTACGGACTCTGAAAAGAATCTCCGCACAGAATGGGATAACATGGATTTGCCAAGTAATGCCGCAGCTTCGACAGTTTCCGTTACAGTTGATCATTTTTAAAATTTCGCCATTTTTATTTTTTTTTTTATTTTTGAAACACGTGCCTCACGAGCATTTTTCATGTATTTCAGTTTAATATTTTTTTTTCATACAGGAATCATTTTTATGTGTAGTAAAATTTTGATGTATTGTAGTAGATTTTAAGTTGTAAACAAAAAAAAATATTAATTAATTATTAGCCAAAGCAATTTAAGGACAAAAACAAAAATTATGATCAAAAATATTATATCATTATTTTCAATTAAAAATAAAATTAAATTAAGAATATGACTAAATAAAATAATATAAAAAAATAAATAAATGTACGTAATTTTTGAATAAATAAAATATTATGATAAGGAGAATTTTTTCCAAAATTCTTATCCATATTTAGATTTTAAGGAATAAATATTGTAAACGTAAGAAAAAAAAATAAATTTATATCAAATAATAATTTCTTTTTTTTATTTTCATTAGGCTTCATGTAAGTCAAATCTTGCTCCAAATGAATTGAAATTTGTCAGAGGGCTCTAATTTATCATTTTTAATCATTTTATAACTCAAAACTGCCAAAAAATTGAAACTGAACAAAAAAATCTGGGGCCCAGTAAGTTGGGGAAAATGACAAAAACATGGCTTTTTTTGAGCAAAAAATGGGCCCATTTTTTTTGAAACGCCGGCCTAAAAACAAAACAAAAGTCTAAAAAATTTTTTTTTGATCTAAAAAGGCGGTAAGGTGCTAACATCGACAGTAAACATTCCAAAAAATTCGAAAACAAAAGTTGTTGACTAACATCAAAATCTGGGGCCCAGGCCTCAAAGTTGGGGAAAATGACGAAAAATCGGTATGTGAGCCCTCATAATAAGAGGATTTTTTTTAAATTTTTTTTTTTCAATTTTTTTTGCTAACATCTTTAAATGGCTCCTGTAAATCGAAAACGCAAAATTTAGAAAACGTCCAAAACAAAAGTTGTTTCTAACATCAAAACCTTCATTTTGAGACGGAGAACCGTGATCTACAAAAGTTGAAAAAATTTTGAAAAATCGGTATGTGAGCCCTCATAATAAGAGGATTTTGACTTAAATTTTTTTTAATCAATTTTTTTCGCTAACATCTTTAAATGGCTCCTGTACATCGAAAACGCAAAATTTAGAAAAAGTCCAAAACAAAAGTTGTTTCTAACATCAAAACCTTCATTTTGAGACGGAGAACCGTGATCTACAAAAGTTGAAAAAATTTTGAAAAATCGGTATGTGAGCCCTCATAATAAGAGGATTTTGACTTAAATTTTTTTTAATCAATTTTTTTCGCTAACATCTTTAAATGGCTCCTGTACATCGAAAACGCAAAATTTAGAAAAAGTCCAAAACAAAAGTTGTTTCTAACATCAAAACCTTCATTTTGAGACGGAGAACCGTGATCTACAAAAGTTGAAAAAATTTTGAAAAATCGGTATGTGAGCCCTCATAATAAGAGGATTTTGACTTAAATTTTTTTTAATCAATTTTTTTCGCTAACATCTTTAAATGGCTCCTGTACATCGAAAACGCAAAATTTAGAAAAAGTCCAAAACAAAAGTTGTTTCTAACATCAAAACCTTCATTTTGAGACGGAGAACCGTGATCTACAAAAGTTGAAAAAATTTTGAAAAATCGGTATGTGAGCCCTCATAATAAGAGGATTTTGACTTAAATTTTTTTTAATCAATTTTTTTCGCTAACATCTTTAAATGGCTCCTGTACATCGAAAACGCAAAATTTAGAAAAAGTCCAAAACAAAAGTTGTTTCTAACATCAAAACCTTCATTTTGAGACGGAGAACCGTGATCTACAAAAGTTGAAAAAATTTTGAAAAATCGGTATGTGGTATTTTTTAATCAATTTTTTTCGCTAACATCTTTAAATGGCTCCTGTACATCGAAAACGCAAAATTTAGAAAAAGTCCAAAACAAAAGTTGTTTCTAACATCAAAACCTTCATTTTGAGACGGAGAACCGTGATCTACAAAAGTTGAAAAAATTTTGAAAAATCGGTATGTGAGCCCTCATAATAAGAGGATTTTGACTTAAATTTTTTTTAATCAATTTTTTTCGCTAACATCTTTAAATGGCTCCTGTACATCGAAAACGCAAAATTTAGAAAAAGTCCAAAACAAAAGTTGTTTCTAACATCAAAACCTTCATTTTGAGACGGAGAACCGTGATCTACAAAAGTTGAAAAAATTTTGAAAAATCGGTATGTGAGCCCTCATAATAAGAGGATTTTGACTTAAATTTTTTTTAATCAATTTTTTTCGCTAACATCTTTAAATGGCTCCTGTACATCGAAAACGCAAAATTTAGAAAAAGTCCAAAACAAAAGTTGTTTCTAACATCAAAACCTTCATTTTGAGACGGAGAACCGTGATCTACAAAAGTTGAAAAAATTTTGAAAAATCGGTATGTGAGCCCTCATAATAAGAGGATTTTGACTTAAATTTTTTTTAATCAATTTTTTTCGCTAACATCTTTAAATGGCTCCTGTACATCGAAAACGCAAAATTTAGAAAAAGTCCAAAACAAAAGTTGTTTCTAACATCAAAACCTTCATTTTGAGACGGAGAACCGTGATCTAGCTTAATTTTGAAAAATCGGTATGTGAGCCCTCATAATAAGAGGATTTTGACTTAAATTTTTTTTAATCAATTTTTTTCGCTAACATCTTTAAATGGCTCCTGTACATCGAAAACGCAAAATTTAGAAAAAGTCCAAAACAAAAGTTGTTTCTAACATCAAAACCTTCATTTTGAGACGGAGAACCGTGATCTACAAAAGTTGAAAAAATTTTGAAAAATCGGTATGTGAGCCCTCATAATAAGAGGATTTTGACTTAAATTTTTTTTAATCAATTTTTTTCGCTAACATCTTTAAATGGCTCCTGTACATCGAAAACGCAAAATTTAGAAAAAGTCCAAAACAAAAGTTGTTTCTAACATCAAAACCTTCATTTTGAGACGGAGAACCGTGATCTAGCTTAATTTTGAAAAATCGGTATGTGAGCCCTCATAATAAGAGGATTTTGACTTAAATTTTTTTTAATCAATTTTTTTCGCTAACATCTTTAAATGGCTCCTGTACATCGAAAACGCAAAATTTAGAAAAAGTCCAAAACAAAAGTTGTTTCTAACATCAAAACCTTCATTTTGAGACGGAGAACCGTGATCTACAAAAGTTGAAAAAATTTTGAAAAATCGGTATGTGGTATTTTTTAATCAATTTTTTTCGCTAACATCTTTAAATGGCTCCTGTACATCGAAAACGCAAAATTTAGAAAAAGTCCAAAACAAAAGTTGTTTCTAACATCAAAACCTTCATTTTGAGACGGAGAACCGTGATCTACAAAAGTTGAAAAAATTTTGAAAAATCGGTATGTGAGCCCTCATAATAAGAGGATTTTGACTTAAATTTTTTTTAATCAATTTTTTTCGCTAACATCTTTAAATGGCTCCTGTACATCGAAAACGCAAAATTTAGAAAAAGTCCAAAACAAAAGTTGTTTCTAACATCAAAACCTTCATTTTGAGACGGAGAACCGTGATCTACAAAAGTTGAAAAAATTTTGAAAAATCGGTATGTGAGCCCTCATAATAAGAGGATTTTGACTTAAATTTTTTTTAATCAATTTTTTTCGCTAACATCTTTAAATGGCTCCTGTACATCGAAAACGCAAAATTTAGAAAAAGTCCAAAACAAAAGTTGTTTCTAACATCAAAACCTTCATTTTGAGACGGAGAACCGTGATCTACAAAAGTTGAAAAAATTTTGAAAAATCGGTATGTGAGCCCTCATAATAAGAGGATTTTGACTTAAATTTTTTTTAATCAATTTTTTTCGCTAACATCTTTAAATGGCTCCTGTACATCGAAAACGCAAAATTTAGAAAAAGTCCAAAACAAAAGTTGTTTCTAACATCAAAACCTTCATTTTGAGACGGAGAACCGTGATCTAGCTTAATTTTGAAAAATCGGTATGTGAGCCCTCATAATAAGAGGATTTTGACTTAAATTTTTTTTAATCAATTTTTTTCGCTAACATCTTTAAATGGCTCCTGTACATCGAAAACGCAAAATTTAGAAAAAGTCCAAAACAAAAGTTGTTTCTAACATCAAAACCTTCATTTTGAGACGGAGAACCGTGATCTACAAAAGTTGAAAAAATTTTGAAAAATCGGTATGTGAGCCCTCATAATAAGAGGATTTTGACTTAAATTTTTTTTAATCAATTTTTTTCGCTAACATCTTTAAATGGCTCCTGTACATCGAAAACGCAAAATTTAGAAAAAGTCCAAAACAAACGTTGTTTCTAACATCAAAACCTTCATTTTGAGACGGAGAACCGTGATCTAGCTTAATTTTGAAAAATCGGTATGTGAGCCCTCATAATAAGAGGATTTTGACTTAAATTTTTTTTAATCAATTTTTTTCGCTAACATCTTTAAATGGCTCCTGTACATCGAAAACGCAAAATTTAGAAAAAGTCCAAAACAAAAGTTGTTTCTAACATCAAAACCTTCATTTTGAGACGGAGAACCGTGATCTACAAAAGTTGAAAAAATTTTGAAAAATCGGTATGTGAGCCCTCATAATAAGAGGATTTTGACTTAAATTTTTTTTAATCAATTTTTTTCGCTAACATCTTTAAATGGCTCCTGTACATCGAAAACGCAAAATTTAGAAAAAGTCCAAAACAAAAGTTGTTTCTAACATCAAAACCTTCATTTTGAGACGGAGAACCGTGATCTACAAAAGTTAAAAAAATTTTGAAAAATCGGTATGTGAGCCCTCATAAGAAGAGGATTTTGACTTAAATTTTTTTTAATCAATTTTTTTCGCTAACATCTTTAAATGGCTCCTGTACATCGAAAACGCAAAATTTAGAAAAAGTCCAAAACAAAAGTTGTTTCTAACATCAAAACCTTCATTTTGAGACGGAGAACCGTGATCTACAAAAGTTGAAAAAATTTTGAAAAATCGGTATGTGAGCCCTCATAATAAGAGGATTTTGACTTAAATTTTTTTTAATCAATTTTTTTCGCTAACATCTTTAAATGGCTCCTGTACATCGAAAACGCAAAATTTAGAAAAAGTCCAAAACAAAAGTTGTTTCTAACATCAAAACCTTCATTTTGAGACGGAGAACCGTGATCTAGCTTAATTTTGAAAAATCGGTATGTGAGCCCTCATAATAAGAGGATTTTGACTTAAATTTTTTTTAATCAATTTTTTTCGCTAACATCTTTAAATGGCTCCTGTACATCGAAAACGCAAAATTTAGAAAAAGTCCAAAACAAAAGTTGTTTCTAACATCAAAACCTTCATTTTGAGACGGAGAACCGTGATCTACAAAAGTTGAAAAAATTTTGAAAAATCGGTATGTGAGCCCTCATAATAAGAGGATTTTGACTTAAATTTTTTTTAATCAATTTTTTTCGCTAACATCTTTAAATGGCTCCTGTACATCGAAAACGCAAAATTTAGAAAAAGTCCAAAACAAAAGTTGTTTCTAACATCAAAACCTTCATTTTGAGACGGAGAACCGTGATCTACAAAAGTTGAAAAAATTTTGAAAAATCGGTATGTGAGCCCTCATAATAAGAGGATTTTGACTTAAATTTTTTTTAATCAATTTTTTTCGCTAACATCTTTAAATGGCTCCTGTACATCGAAAACGCAAAATTTAGAAAAAGTCCAAAACAAAAGTTGTTTCTAACATCAAAACCTTCATTTTGAGACGGAGAACCGTGATCTAGCTTAATTTTGAAAAATCGGTATGTGAGCCCTCATAATAAGAGGATTTTGACTTAAATTTTTTTTAATCAATTTTTTTCGCTAACATCTTTAAATGGCTCCTGTACATCGAAAACGCAAAATTTAGAAAAAGTCCAAAACAAAAGTTGTTTCTAACATCAAAACCTTCATTTTGAGACGGAGAACCGTGATCTACAAAAGTTGAAAAAATTTTGAAAAATCGGTATGTGAGCCCTCATAATAAGAGGATTTTGACTTAAATTTTTTTTAATCAATTTTTTTCGCTAACATCTTTAAATGGCTCCTGTACATCGAAAACGCAAAATTTAGAAAAAGTCCAAAACAAACGTTGTTTCTAACATCAAAACCTTCATTTTGAGACGGAGAACCGTGATCTAGCTTAATTTTGAAAAATCGGTATGTGAGCCCTCATAATAAGAGGATTTTGACTTAAATTTTTTTTAATCAATTTTTTTCGCTAACATCTTTAAATGGCTCCTGTACATCGAAAACGCAAAATTTAGAAAAAGTCCAAAACAAAAGTTGTTTCTAACATCAAAACCTTCATTTTGAGACGGAGAACCGTGATCTAGCTTAATTTTGAAAAATCGGTATGTGAGCCCTCATAATAAGAGGATTTTGACTTAAATTTTTTTTAATCAATTTTTTTCGCTAACATCTTTAAATGGCTCCTGTACATCGAAAACGCAAAATTTAGAAAAAGTCCAAAACAAAAGTTGTTTCTAACATCAAAACCTTCATTTTGAGACGGAGAACCGTGATCTAGCTTAATTTTGAAAAATCGGTATGTGAGCCCTCATAATAAGAGGATTTTGACTTAAATTTTTTTTAATCAATTTTTTTCGCTAACATCTTTAAATGGCTCCTGTACATCGAAAACGCAAAATTTAGAAAAAGTCCAAAACAAAAGTTGTTTCTAACATCAAAACCTTCATTTTGAGACGGAGAACCGTGATCTAGCTTAATTTTGAAAAATCGGTATGTGAGCCCTCATAATAAGAGGATTTTGACTTAAATTTTTTTTAATCAATTTTTTTCGCTAACATCTTTAAATGGCTCCTGTACATCGAAAACGCAAAATTTAGAAAAAGTCCAAAACAAAAGTTGTTTCTAACATCAAAACCTTCATTTTGAGACGGAGAACCGTGATCTAGCTTAATTTTGAAAAATCGGTATGTGAGCCCTCATAATAAGAGGATTTTGACTTAAATTTTTTTTAATCAATTTTTTTCGCTAACATCTTTAAATGGCTCCTGTACATCGAAAACGCAAAATTTAGAAAAAGTCCAAAACAAAAGTTGTTTCTAACATCAAAACCTTCATTTTGAGACGGAGAACCGTGATCTACAAAAGTTAATTTTGAAAAATCGGTATGTGAGCCCTCATAATAAGAGGATTTTGACTTAAATTTTTTTTAATCAATTTTTTTCGCTAACATCTTTAAATGGCTCCTGTACATCGAAAACGCAAAATTTAGAAAAAGTCCAAAACAAAAGTTGTTTCTAACATCAAAACCTTCATTTTGAGACGGAGAACCGTGATCTACAAAAGTTGAAAAAATTTTGAAAAATCGGTATGTGAGCCCTCATAATAAGAGGATTTTGACTTAAATTTTTTTTAATCAATTTTTTTCGCTAACATCTTTAAATGGCTCCTGTACATCGAAAACGCAAAATTTAGAAAAAGTCCAAAACAAAAGTTGTTTCTAACATCAAAACCTTCATTTTGAGACGGAGAACCGTGATCTAGCTTAATTTTGAAAAATCGGTATGTGAGCCCTCATAATGAGGATTTTGACTTAAATTTTTTTTAATCAATTTTTTTCGCTAACATCTTTAAATGGCTCCTGTACATCGAAAACGCAAAATTTAGAAAAAGTCCAAAACAAAAGTTGTTTCTAACATCAAAACCTTCATTTTGAGACGGAGAACCGTGATCTACAAAAGTTGAAAAAATTTTGAAAAATCGGTATGTGAGCCCTCATAATAAGAGGATTTTGACTTAAATTTTTTTTAATCAATTTTTTTCGCTAACATCTTTAAATGGCTCCTGTACATCGAAAACGCAAAATTTAGAAAAAGTCCAAAACAAAAGTTGTTTCTAACATCAAAACCTTCATTTTGAGACGGAGAACCGTGATCTACAAAAGTTGAAAAAATTTTGAAAAATCGGTATGTGAGCCCTCATAATAAGAGGATTTTGACTTAAATTTTTTTTAATCAATTTTTTTCGCTAACATCTTTAAATGGCTCCTGTACATCGAAAACGCAAAATTTAGAAAAAGTCCAAAACAAAAGTTGTTTCTAACATCAAAACCTTCATTTTGAGACGGAGAACCGTGATCTACAAAAGTTGAAAAAATTTTGAAAAATCGGTATGTGAGCCCTCATAATAAGAGGATTTTGACTTAAATTTTTTTTAATCAATTTTTTTCGCTAACATCTTTAAATGGCTCCTGTACATCGAAAACGCAAAATTTAGAAAAAGTCCAAAACAAAAGTTGTTTCTAACATCAAAACCTTCATTTTGAGACGGAGAACCGTGATCTAGCAAAAGTTGAAAAAATTTTGAAAAATCGGTATGTGAGCCCTCATAATAAGAGGATTTTGACTTAAATTTTTTTTAATCAATTTTTTTCGCTAACATCTTTAAATGGCTCCTGTACATCGAAAACGCAAAATTTAGAAAAAGTCCAAAACAAAAGTTGTTTCTAACATCAAAACCTTCATTTTGAGACGGAGAACCGTGATCTACAAAAGTTGAATAAATTTTGAAAAATCGGTATGTGAGCCCTCATAATAAGAGGATTTTGACTTAAATTTTTTTTAATCAATTTTTTTCGCTAACATCTTTAAATGGCTCCTGTACATCGAAAACGCAAAATTTAGAAAAAGTCCAAAACAAAAGTTGTTTCTAACATCAAAACCTTCATTTTGAGACGGAGAACCGTGATCTAGCTTAATTTTGAAAAATCGGTATGTGAGCCCTCATAATAAGAGGATTTTGACTTAAATTTTTTTTAATCAATTTTTTTCGCTAACATCTTTAAATGGCTCCTGTACATCGAAAACGCAAAATTTAGAAAAAGTCCAAAACAAAAGTTGTTTCTAACATCAAAACCTTCATTTTGAGACGGAGAACCGTGATCTACAAAAGTTGAAAAAATTTTGAAAAATCGGTATGTGAGCCCTCATAATAAGAGGATTTTGACTTAAATTTTTTTTAATCAATTTTTTTCGCTAACATCTTTAAATGGCTCCTGTACATCGAAAACGCAAAATTTAGAAAAAGTCCAAAACAAAAGTTGTTTCTAACATCAAAACCTTCATTTTGAGACGGAGAACCGTGATCTACAAAAGTTGAAAAAATTTTGAAAAATCGGTATGTGAGCCCTCATAATAAGAGGATTTTGACTTAAATTTTTTTTAATCAATTTTTTTCGCTAACATCTTTAAATGGCTCCTGTACATCGAAAACGCAAAATTTAGAAAAAGTCCAAAACAAAAGTTGTTTCTAACATCAAAACCTTCATTTTGAGACGGAGAACCGTGATCTAGCTTAATTTTGAAAAATCGGTATGTGAGCCCTCATAATAAGAGGATTTTGACTTAAATTTTTTTTAATCAATTTTTTTCGCTAACATCTTTAAATGGCTCCTGTACATCGAAAACGCAAAATTTAGAAAAAGTCCAAAACAAAAGTTGTTTCTAACATCAAAACCTTCATTTTGAGACGGAGAACCGTGATCTACAAAAGATGAAAAAATTTTGAAAAATCGGTATGTGAGCCCTCATAATAAGAGGATTTTGACTTAAATTTTTTTTTAATCAATTTTTTTCGCTAACATCTTTAAATGGCTCCTGTACATCGAAAACGCAAAATTTAGAAAAAGTCCAAAACAAAAGTTGTTTCTAACATCAAAACCTTCATTTTGAGACGGAGAACCGTGATCTACAAAAGTTGAAAAAATTTTGAAAAATCGGTATGTGAGCCCTCATAATAAGAGGATTTTGACTTAAATTTTTTTTAATCAATTTTTTTCGCTAACATCTTTAAATGGCTCCTGTACATCGAAAACGCAAAATTTAGAAAAAGTCCAAAACAAAAGTTGTTTCTAACATCAAAACCTTCATTTTGAGACGGAGAACCGTGATCTAGCTTAATTTTGAAAAATCGGTATGTGAGCCCTCATAATAAGAGGATTTTGACTTAAATTTTTTTTAATCAATTTTTTTCGCTAACATCTTTAAATGGCTCCTGTACATCGAAAACGCAAAATTTAGAAAAAGTTCAAAACAAAAGTTGTTTCTAAAATCAAAACCTTCATTTTGAGACGGAGAACCGTGATCTAGCTTAATTTTGAAAAATCGGTATGTGAGCCCTCATAATAAGAGGATTTTGACTTAAATTTTTTTTAATCAATTTTTTTCGCTAACATCTTTAAATGGCTCCTGTACATCGAAAACGCAAAATTTAGAAAAAGTCCAAAACAAAAGTTGTTTCTAACATCAAAACCTTCATTTTGAGACGGAGAACCGTGATCTACAAAAGTTGAAAAAATTTTGAAAAATCGGTATGTGAGCCCTCATAATAAGAGGATTTTGACTTAAATTTTTTTTAATCAATTTTTTTCGCTAACATCTTTAAATGGCTCCTGTACATCGAAAACGCAAAATTTAGAAAAAGTCCAAAACAAAAGTTGTTTCTAACATCAAAACCTTCATTTTGAGACGGAGAACCGTGATCTACAAAAGTTGAAAAAATTTTGAAAAATCGGTATGTGAGCCCTCATAATAAGAGGATTTTGACTTAAATTTTTTTTAATCAATTTTTTTCGCTAACATCTTTAAATGGCTCCTGTACATCGAAAACGCAAAATTTAGAAAAAGTCCAAAACAAAAGTTGTTTCTAACATCAAAACCTTCATTTTGAGACGGAGAACCGTGATCTAGCTTAATTTTGAAAAATCGGTATGTGAGCCCTCATAATAAGAGGATTTTGACTTAAATTTTTTTTAATCAATTTTTTTCGCTAACATCTTTAAATGGCTCCTGTACATCGAAAACGCAAAATTTAGAAAAAGTCCAAAACAAAAGTTGTTTCTAACATCAAAACCTTCATTTTGAGACGGAGAACCGTGATCTAGCTTAATTTTGAAAAATCGGTATGTGAGCCCTCATAATAAGAGGATTTTGACTTAAATTTTTTTTAATCAATTTTTTTCGCTAACATCTTTAAATGGCTCCTGTACATCGAAAACGCAAAATTTAGAAAAAGTCCAAAACAAACGTTGTTTCTAACATCAAAACCTTCATTTTGAGACGGAGAACCGTGATCTAGCTTAATTTTGAAAAATCGGTATGTGAGCCCTCATAATAGAGGATTTTGACTTAAATTTTTTTTTAATCAATTTTTTTCGCTAACATCTTTAAATGGCTCCTGTACATCGAAAACCCAAAATTTAGAAAAAGTCCAAAACAAAAGTTGTTTCTAACATCAAAACCTTCATTTTGAGACGGAGAACCGTGATCTACAAAAGTTGAAAAAATTTTGAAAAATCGGTATGTGAGCCCTCATAATAAGAGGATTTTGACTTAAATTTTTTTTAATCAATTTTTTTCGCTAACATCTTTAAATGGCTCCTGTACATCGAAAACGCAAAATTTAGAAAAAGTCCAAAACAAAAGTTGTTTCTAACATCAAAACCTTCATTTTGAGACGGAGAACCGTGATCTACAAAAGTTGAAAAAATTTTGAAAAATCGGTATGTGAGCCCTCATAATAAGAGGATTTTGACTAAAATTTTTTTTAATCAATTTTTTTCGCTAACATCTTTAAATGGCTCCTGTACATCGAAAACGCAAAATTTAGAAAAAGTCCAAAACAAAAGTTGTTTCTAACATCAAAACCTTCATTTTGAGACGGAGAACCGTGATCTACAAAAGTTGAAAAAATTTTGAAAAATCGGTATGTGAGCCCTCATAATAAGAGGATTTTGACTTAAATTTTTTTTAATCAATTTTTTTCGCTAACATCTTTAAATGGCTCCTGTACATCGAAAACGCAAAATTTAAAAAAGTCCAAAACAAAAGTTGTTTCTAACATCAAAACCTTCATTTTGAGACGGAGAACCGTGATCTAGCTTAATTTTGAAAAATCGGTATGTGAGCCCTCATAATAAGAGGATTTTGACTTAAATTTTTTTTAATCAATTTTTTTCGCTAACATCTTTAAATGGCTCCTGTACATCGAAAACGCAAAATTTAGAAAAAGTCCAAAACAAAAGTTGTTTCTAACATCAAAACCTTCATTTTGAGACGGAGAACCGTGATCTACAAAAGTTGAAAAAATTTTGAAAAATCGGTATGTGAGCCCTCATAATAAGAGGATTTTGACTTAAATTTTTTTTAATCAATTTTTTTCGCTAACATCTTTAAATGGCTCCTGTACATCGAAAACGCAAAATTTAGATAAAGTCCAAAACAAAAGTTGTTTCTAATCCCAAAACCTTCAATTTGAGCTGGAGAACCGTGATCTAGCAAAATTTTAAAAAATCGGTATGTGAGCCCTCATAATAAGAGGATTTTGACTTAAATTTTTTTTAATCAATTTTTTTCGCTAACATCTTTAAATGGCTCCTGTACATCGGAAACGCAAAATTTAGAAAAAGTCCAAAACAAAAGTTGTTTCTAATGCCTTCAAAAGAACCTGATCTAATTTTGAGGTATGTGAGCCCTCATAATAAGAGGAGAACAATTTTTTTCGCTAACATCTTTAAATGGCTCCTGATCGAAAACGCAAAATACAAAAGTTGAACAAAAACCTTCATTTTGAAAAACCGTGATCTACAAAAGTTGAAAAAATTTTGAAAAATCGGTATGTGAGCCCTCATAATAAGAGGATTTTGACTTAAATTTTTTTTAATCAATTTTTTTCGCTAACATCTTTAAATGGCTCCTGTACATCGAAAACGCAAAATTTAGAAAAAGTCCAAAACAAAAGTTGTTTCTAACATCAAAACCTTCATTTTGAGCTGGAGAACCGTGATCTACAAAAGTTAAAAAAATTTTGAAAAATCGGTATGTGAGCCCTCATAATAAGAGGATTTTGACTTAAATTTTTTTTAATCAATTTTTTTCGCTAACATCTTTAAATGGCTCCTGTACATCGAAAACGCAAAATTTAGAAAAAGTCCAAAACAAAAGTTGTTTCTAATCCCAAAACCTTCAATTTGAGCTGGAGAACCGTGATCTACAAAAGTTGAAAAAATTTTGAAAAATCGGTATGTGAGCCCTCATAATAAGAGGATTTTGACTTAAATTTTTTTAATCAATTTTTTTCGCTAACATCTTTAAATGGCTCCTGTACATCGAAAACGCAAAATTTAGAAAAAGTCCAAAACAAAAGTTGTTTCTAACATTAAAACCTTCATTTTGAGACGGAAAACCGTGATCTAGCTTAATTTTGAAAAATCGGTATGTGAGCCCTCATGATAAGAGGATTTTGACTTAAATTTTTTTTAATCAATTTTTTTCGCTAACATCTTTAAATGGCTCCTGTACATCGAAAACGCAAAATTTAGAAAAAGTCCAAAACAAAAGTTGTTTCTAACATCAAAACCTTCAATTTGAGCTGGAGAACCGTGATCTACAAAAGTTGAAAAAATTTTGAAAAATCGGTATATGAGCCCTCATAATAAGAGGATTTTGACTTAAATTTTTTTTTCATCAATTTTTTTTGCTAACATCTTTAAATGGCTCCTGTACATCGGAAACGCAAAATTTAGAAAAAGTCCAAAACAAAAGTTGTTTCTAATGCCAAAACCTTCAATTTGAGCTGGAGAACCGTGATCTGACAAAAGTTGAAAAAATTTTGGAAAAAGTGGTATGTGAGCCCTCATAATAAGAGGATTTTGACTTAAATTTTTTTTCATCAATTTTTTTGCTAACATCTTTAAATGGCTCCTGTACATCGAAAACGCAAAATTTAGAAAAAGTCCAAAACAAAGGTTGTTTCTAATGCCAAAACCTTCAATTTGAGCTGGAGAACCGTGATCTACAAAAGTTGAAAAAATTTTGAAAAATCGGTATGTGAGCCCTCATAATAAGAGGATTTTGACTTAAATTTTTTTTAATCAATTTTTTTCGCTAACATCTTTAAATGGCTCCTGTACATCGAAAACGCAAAATTTAGAAAAAGTCCAAAACAAAAGTTGTTTCTAACATCAAAACCTTCATTTTGAGACGGAGAACCGTGATCTAGCTTAATTTTGAAAAATCGGTATGTGAGCCCTCATAATAAGAGGATTTTGACTTAAATTTTTTTTCATCAATTTTTTTTGCTAACATCTTTAAATGGCTCCTGTACATCGAAAACGCAAAATTTAGAAAAAGTCCAAAACAAAAGTTGTTTCTAACATCAAAACCTTCATTTTGAGACGGAGAACCGTGATCTAGCTTAATTTTGAAAAATCGGTATGTGAGCCCTCATAATAAGAGGATTTTGACTTAAATTTTTTTTCATCAATTTTTTTCGCTAACATCTTTAAATGGCTCCTGTACATCGAAAACGCAAAATTTAGAAAAAGTCCAAAACAAAAGTTGTTTCTAACATCAAAACCTTCATTTTGAGACGGAGAACCGTGATCTAGCTTAATTTTGAAAAATCGGTATGTGAGCCCTCATAATAAGAGGATTTTGACTTAAATTTTTTTTCATCAATTTTTTTTGCTAACATCTTTAAATGGCTCCTGTACATCGAAAACGCAAAATTTAGAAAAAGTCCAAAACAAAAGTTGTTTCTAACATCAAAACCTTCATTTTGAGACGGAGAACCGTGATCTAGCTTAATTTTGAAAAATCGGTATGTGAGCCCTCATAATAAGAGGATTTTGACTTAAATTTTTTTTCATCAATTTTTTTTGCTAACATCTTTAAATGGCTCCTGTACATCGAAAACGCAAAATTTAGAAAAAGTCCAAAACAAAAGTTGTTTCTAACATCAAAACCTTCATTTTGAGACGGAGAACCGTGATCTAGCTTAATTTTGAAAAATCGGTATGTGAGCCCTCATAATAAGAGGATTTTGACTTAAATTTTTTTTCATCAATTTTTTTTGCTAACATCTTTAAATGGCTCCTGTACATCGAAAACGCAAAATTTAGAAAAAGTCCAAAACAAAAGTTGTTTCTAACATCAAAACCTTCATTTTGAGACGGAGAACCGTGATCTAGCTTAATTTTGAAAAATCGGTATGTGAGCCCTCATAATAAGAGGATTTTGACTTAAATTTTTTTTCATCAATTTTTTTTGCTAACATCTTTAAATGGCTCCTGTACATCGAAAACGCAAAATTTAGAAAAAGTCCAAAACAAAAGTTGTTTCTAACATCAAAACCTTCATTTTGAGACGGAGAACCGTGATCTAGCTTAATTTTGAAAAATCGGTATGTGAGCCCTCATAATAAGAGGATTTTGACTTAAATTTTTTTTCATCAATTTTTTTTGCTAACATCTTTAAATGGCTCCTGTACATCGAAAACGCAAAATTTAGAAAAAGTCCAAAACAAAAGTTGTTTCTAACATCAAAACCTTCATTTTGAGACGGAGAACCGTGATCTAGCTTAATTTTGAAAAATCGGTATGTGAGCCCTCATAATAAGAGGATTTTGACTTAAATTTTTTTTCATCAATTTTTTTTGCTAACATCTTTAAATGGCTCCTGTACATCGAAAACGCAAAATTTAGAAAAAGTCCAAAACAAAAGTTGTTTCTAACATCAAAACCTTCATTTTGAGACGGAGAACCGTGATCTAGCTTAATTTTGAAAAATCGGTATGTGAGCCCTCATAATAAGAGGATTTTGACTTAAATTTTTTTTCATCAATTTTTTTTGCTAACATCTTTAAATGGCTCCTGTACATCGAAAACGCAAAATTTAGAAAAAGTCCAAAACAAAAGTTGTTTCTAACATCAAAACCTTCATTTTGAGACGGAGAACCGTGATCTACGGAGAACCGTTTTGATCTAACATCTTTAAATGCTCCTGTAATTTTGAAAAATCGGTATGTGAGCCCTCATAATAAGAGGATTTTGACTTAAATTTTTTTTGCTAACATCTTTAAATGGCTCCTGTACATCGAAAACGCAAAATTTAGAAAAAGTCCAAAACAAAAGTTGTTTCTAACATCAAAACCTTCATTTTGAGACGGAGAACCGTGATCTAGCTTAATTTTGAAAAATCGGTATGTGAGCCCTCATAATAAGAGGATTTTGACTTAAATTTTTTTTCATCAATTTTTTTTGCTAACATCTTTAAATGGCTCCTGTACATCGAAAACGCAAAATTTAGAAAAAGTCCAAAACAAAAGTTGTTTCTAACATCAAAACCTTCATTTTGAGACGGAGAACCGTGATCTAGCTTAATTTTGAAAAATCGGTATGTGAGCCCTCATAATAAGAGGATTTTGACTTAAATTTTTTTTCATCAATTTTTTTTGCTAACATCTTTAAATGGCTCCTGTACATCGAAAACGCAAAATTTAGAAAAAGTCCAAAACAAAAGTTGTTTCTAACATCAAAACCTTCATTTTGAGACGGAGAACCGTGATCTAGCTTAATTTTGAAAAATCGGTATGTGAGCCCTCATAATAAGAGGATTTTGACTTAAATTTTTTTTCATCAATTTTTTTTGCTAACATCTTTAAATGGCTCCTGTACATCGAAAACGCAAAATTTAGAAAAAGTCCAAAACAAAAGTTGTTTCTAACATCAAAACCTTCATTTTGAGACGGAGAACCGTGATCTAGCTTAATTTTGAAAAATCGGTATGTGAGCCCTCATAATAAGAGGATTTTGACTTAAATTTTTTTTCATCAATTTTTTTTGCTAACATCTTTAAATGGCTCCTGTACATCGAAAACGCAAAATTTAGAAAAAGTCCAAAACAAAAGTTGTTTCTAACATCAAAACCTTCATTTTGAGACGGAGAACCGTGATCTAGCTTAATTTTGAAAAATCGGTATGTGAGCCCTCATAATAAGAGGATTTTGACTTAAATTTTTTTTCATCAATTTTTTTTGCTAACATCTTTAAATGGCTCCTGTACATCGAAAACGCAAAATTTAGAAAAAGTCCAAAACAAAAGTTGTTTCTAACATCAAAACCTTCATTTTGAGACGGAGAACCGTGATCTAGCTTAATTTTGAAAAATCGGTATGTGAGCCCTCATAATAAGAGGATTTTGACTTAAATTTTTTTTGCTAAATTTTTTTTGCTAACATCTTTAAATGGCTCCTGTACATCGAAAACGCAAAATTTAGAAAAAGTCCAAAACAAAAGTTGTTTCTAACATCAAAACCTTCATTTTGAGACGGAGAACCGTGATCTAGCTTAATTTTGAAAAATCGGTATGTGAGCCCTCATAATAAGAGGATTTTGACTTAAATTTTTTTTCAATTTTTTTTGCTAACATCTTTAAATGGCTCCTGTACATCGAAAACGCAAAATTTAGAAAAAGTCCAAAACAAAAGTTGTTTCTAACATCAAAACCTTCATTTTGAGACGGAGAACCGTGATCTAGCTTAATTTTGAAAAATCGGTATGTGAGCCCTCATAATAAGAGGATTTTGACTTAAATTTTTTTTCATCAATTTTTTTTGCTAACATCTTTAAATGGCTCCTGTACATCGAAAACGCAAAATTTAGAAAAAGTCCAAAACAAAAGTTGTTTCTAACATCAAAACCTTCAAGACAGAACCGTCAAAACCTTCATTTTGAGCTACGGAGAACCGTGATCTAGCTTAATTTTGAAAAATCGGTATGTGAGCCCTCATAATAAGAGGATTTTGACTTAAATTTTTTTTCATCAATTTTTTTTGCTAACATCTTTAAATGGCTCCTGTACATCGAAAACGCAAAATTTAGAAAAAGTCCAAAACAAAAGTTGTTTCTAACATCAAAACCTTCATTTTGAGACGGAGAACCGTGATCTAGCTTAATTTTGAAAAATCGGTATGTGAGCCCTCATAATAAGAGGATTTTGACTTAAATTTTTTTTGCTAACATCTTTAAATGGCTCCTGTACATCGAAAACGCAAAATTTAGAAAAAGTCCAAAACAAAAGTTGTTTCTAACATCAAAACCTTCATTTTGAGACGGAGAACCGTGATCTAGCTTAATTTTGAAAAATCGGTATGTGAGCCCTCATAATAAGAGGATTTTGACTTAAATTTTTTTTCATCAATTTTTTTTGCTAACATCTTTAAATGGCTCCTGTACATCGAAAACGCAAAATTTAGAAAAAGTCCAAAACAAAAGTTGTTTCTAACATCAAAACCTTCATTTTGAGACGGAGAACCGTGATCTAGCTTAATTTTGAAAAATCGGTATGTGAGCCCTCATAATAAGAGGATTTTGACTCGTGATCTAGTTTAATTTTGAAAAATCGGTATGTGAGCCCTCATAGTAAGAGGATTTTGACCTAAATTTTTTTTAATCAATTTTTTTCGCTAACATCTTTAAATGGCTCCTGTACATCGAAAACGCAAAATTTAGAAAAAGTCCAAAACAAAAGTTGTTTCTAACATCAAAACCTTCATTTTGAGACGGAGAACCGTGATCTAGCTTAATTTTGAAAAATCGGTATGTGAGCCCTCATAGTAAGAGGATTTTGACCTAAATTTTTTTTAATCAATTTTTTTCGCTAACATCTTTAAATGGCTCCTGTACATCGAAAACGCAAAATTTAGAAAAAGTCCAAAACAAAAGTTGTTTCTAACATCAAAACCTTCATTTTGAGACGGAGAACCGTGATCTAGCTTAATTTTGAAAAATCGGTATGTGAGCCCTCATAATAAGAGGATTTTGACTTAAATTTTTTTTAATCAATTTTTTTTGCTAACATCTTTAAATGGCTCCTGTACATCGAAAACGCAAAATTTAGAAAAAGTCCAAAACAAAAGTTGTTTCTAACATCAAAACCTTCATTTTGAGACGGAGAACCGTGATCTAGCTTAATTTTGAAAAATCGGTATGTGAGCCCTCATAATAAGAGGATTTTGACCTAAATTTTTTTAATCATTTTTTTCGCTAACACCTTTAAATGGCTCCTGTACATCGAAAACGCAAAATTTAGAAAAAGTCCAAAACAAAAGTTGTTTCTAACATCAAAACCTTCATTTTGAGACGGAGAACCGTGATCTAGCTTAATTTTGAAAAATCGGTATGTGAGCCCTCATAATAAGAGGATTTTGACTTAAATTTTTTTTAATCAATTTTTTTCGCTAACATCTTTAAATGGCTCCTGTACATCGAAAACGCAAAATTTAGAAAAAGTCCAAAACAAAAGTTGTTTCTAACATCAAAACCTTCATTTTGAGACGGAGAACCGTGATCTAGCTTAATTTTGAAAAATCGGTATGTGAGCCCTCATAATAAGAGGATTTTGACTTAAATTTTTTTAATCAATTTTTTTCGCTAACATCTTTAAATGGCTCCTGTACATCGAAAACGCAAAATTTAGAAAAAGTCCAAAACAAAAGTTGTTTCTAACATCAAAACCTTCATTTTGAGACGGAGAACCGTGATCTAGCTTAATTTTGAAAAATCGATATGTGAGCCCCCATAATAAGAGGATTTTGACTTAAATTTTTTTTAATCAATTTTTTTCGCTAACATCTTTAAATGGCTCCTGTACATCGAAAACGCAAAATTTAGAAAAAGTCCAAAACAAAAGTTGTTTCTAACATCAAAACCTTCATTTTGAGACGGAGAACCGTGATCTAGCTTAATTTTGAAAAATCGGTATGTGAGCCCTCATAATAAGAGGATTTTGACTTAAATTTTTTTCGCTAACATCTTTAAATGGCTCCTGTACATCGAAAACGCAAAATTTAGAAAAAGTCCAAAACAAAAGTTGTTTCTAACATCAAAACCTTCATTTTGAGACGGAGAACCGTGATCTAGCTTAATTTTGAAAAATCGGTATGTGAGCCCTCATAATAAGAGGATTTTGACCTAAATTTTTTTTAATCAATTTTTTTCGCTAACATCTTTAAATGGCTCCTGTACATCGAAAACGCAAAATTTAGAAAAAGTCCAAAACAAAAGTTGTTTCTAACATCAAAACCTTCATTTTGAGACGGAGAACCGTGATCTAGCTTAATTTTGAAAAATCGGTATGTGAGCCCTCATAATAAGAGGATTTTGACTAAATTTTTTTAATCAATTTTTTTCGCTAACATCTTTAAATGGCTCCTGTACATCGAAAACGCAAAATTTAGAAAAAGTCCAAAACAAAAGTTGTTTCTAACATCAAAACCTTCATTTTGAGACGGAGAACCGTGATCTAGCTAACATCATTAAATGGCTCCTGTACATCGAAAACGCAACATTTAGAAAAAGTATAAAACAAAAGTTGTTTCTAACATCAAAACCTTCATTTTGAGACGGAGAACCGTGATCTAGCTTAATTTTGAAAAATCGGTATGTGAGCCCTCAAATAAGAGGATTTTGACTTAAATTTTTTTTAATCAATTTTTTTTTGCTAACATCTTTAAATGGCTCCTGTACATCGAAAACGCAAAATTTAGAAAAAGTCCAAAACAAAAGTTGTTTCTAACATCAAAACCTTCATTTTGAGACGGAGAACCGTGATCTAGCTTAATTTTGAAAAATCGGTATGTGAGCCCTCAAATAAGAGGATTTTGACTTAAATTTTTTTTAATCAATTTTTTTTGCTAACATCTTTAAATGGCTCCTGTACATCGAAAACGCAAAATTTAGAAAAAGTCCAAAACAAAAGTTGTTTCTAACATCAAAACCTTCATTTTGAGACGGAGAACCGTGATCTAGCTTAATTTTGAAAAATCGGTATGTGAGCCCTCATAATAAGAGGATTTTGACTTTTTTTTAATCAATTTTTTTTTGCTAACATCTTTAAATGGCTCCTGTACATCGAAAACGCAAAATTTAGAAAAAGTCCAAAACAAAAGTTGTTTCTAACATCAAAACCTTCATTTTGAGACGGAGAACCGTGATCTAGCTTAATTTTGAAAAATCGGTATGTGAGCCCTCAAATAAGAGGATTTTGACTTAAATTTTTTTTAATCAATTTTTTTTTGCTAACATCTTTAAATGGCTCCTGTACATCGAAAACGCAAAATTTAGAAAAAGTCCAAAACAAAAGTTGTTTCTAACATCAAAACCTTCATTTTGAGACGGAGAACCGTGATCTAGCTTAATTTTGAAAAATCGGTATGTGAGCCCTCAAATAAGAGGATTTTGACTTAAATTTTTTTTAATCAATTTTTTTTGCTAACATCTTTAAATGGCTCCTGTACATCGAAAACGCAAAATTTAGAAAAAGTCCAAAACAAAAGTTGTTTCTAACATCAAAACCTTCATTTTGAGACGGAGAACCGTGATCTAGCTTAATTTTGAAAAATCGGTATGTGAGCCCTCATAATAAGAGGATTTTGACTTTTTTTTAATCAATTTTTTTTTGCTAACATCTTTAAATGGCTCCTGTACATCGAAAACGCAAAATTTAGAAAAAGTCCAAAACAAAAGTTGTTTCTAACATCAAAACCTTCATTTTGAGACGGAGAACCGTGATCTAGCTTAATTTTGAAAAATCGGTATGTGAGCCCTCATAATAAGAGGATTTTGACTTAAATTTTTTTTAATCAATTTTTTTTGCTAACATCTTTAAATGGCTCCTGTACATCGAAAACGCAAAATTTAGAAAAAGTCCAAAACAAAAGTTGTTTCTAACATCAAAACCTTCATTTTGAGACGGAGAACCGTGATCTAGCTTAATTTTGAAAAATCGGTATGTGAGCCCTCATAATAAGAGGATTTTGACTTAAATTTTTTTAATCAATTTTTTTTTGCTAACATCTTTAAATGGCTCCTGTACATCGAAAACGCAAAATTTAGAAAAAGTCCAAAACAAAAGTTGTTTCTAACATCAAAACCTTCATTTTGAGACGGAGAACCGTGATCTAGCTTAATTTTGAAAAATCGGTATGTGAGCCCTCAAATAAGAGGATTTTGACTTAAATTTTTTTTAATCAATTTTTTTTGCTAACATCTTTAAATGGCTCCTGTACATCGAAAACGCAAAATTTAGAAAAAGTCCAAAACAAAAGTTGTTTCTAACATCAAAACCTTCATTTTGAGACGGAGAACCGTGATCTAGCTTAATTTTGAAAAATCGGTATGTGAGCCCTCAAATAAGAGGATTTTGACTTAAATTTTTTTAATCAATTTTTTTTTGCTAACATCTTTAAATGGCTCCTGTACATCGAAAACGCAAAATTTAGAAAAAGTCCAAAACAAAAGTTGTTTCTAACATCAAAACCTTCATTTTGAGACGGAGAACCGTGATCTAGCTTAATTTTGAAAAATCGGTATGTGAGCCCTCAAATAAGAGGATTTTGACTTAAATTTTTTTTAATCAATTTTTTTTTGCTAACATCTTTAAATGGCTCCTGTACATCGAAAACGCAAAATTTAGAAAAAGTCCAAAACAAAAGTTGTTTCTAACATCAAAACCTTCATTTTGAGACGGAGAACCGTGATCTAGCTTAATTTTGAAAAATCGGTATGTGAGCCCTCATAATAAGAGGATTTTGACTTAAATTTTTTTTAATCAATTTTTTTTGCTAACATCTTTAAATGGCTCCTGTACATCGAAAACGCAAAATTTAGAAAAAGTCCAAAACAAAAGTTGTTTCTAACATCAAAACCTTCATTTTGAGACGGAGAACCGTGATCTAGCTTAATTTTGAAAAATCGGTATGTGAGCCCTCATAATAAGAGGATTTTGACTTAAATTTTTTTTTCAATTTTTTTTTGCTAACATCTTTAAATGGCTCCTGTACATCGAAAACGCAAAATTTAGAAAAAGTCCAAAACAAAAGTTGTTTCTAACATCAAAACCTTCATTTTGAGACGGAGAACCGTGATCTAGCTTAATTTTGAAAAATCGGTATGTGAGCCCTCATAATAAGAGGATTTTGACTTAAATTTTTTTTAATCAATTTTTTTTGCTAACATCTTTAAATGGCTCCTGTACATCGAAAACGCAAAATTTAGAAAAAGTCCAAAACAAAAGTTGTTTCTAACATCAAAACCTTCATTTTGAGACGGAGAACCGTGATCTAGCTTAATTTTGAAAAATCGGTATGTGAGCCCTCATAATAAGAGGATTTTGACTTAAATTTTTTTTTGCTAACATCTTTAAATGGCTCCTGTACATCGAAAACGCAAAATTTAGAAAAAGTCCAAAACAAAAGTTGTTTCTAACATCAAAACCTTCATTTTGAGACGGAGAACCGTGATCTAGCTTAATTTTGAAAAATCGGTATGTGAGCCCTCATAATAAGAGGATTTTGACTTAAATTTTTTTTAATCAATTTTTTTTGCTAACATCTTTAAATGGCTCCTGTACATCGAAAACGCAAAATTTAGAAAAAGTCCAAAACAAAAGTTGTTTCTAACATCAAAACCTTCATTTTGAGACGGAGAACCGTGATCTAGCTTAATTTTGAAAAATCGGTATGTGAGCCCTCAAATAAGAGGATTTTGACTTAAATTTTTTTTAATCAATTTTTTTTTGCTAACATCTTTAAATGGCTCCTGTACATCGAAAACGCAAAATTTAGAAAAAGTCCAAAACAAAAGTTGTTTCTAACATCAAAACCTTCATTTTGAGACGGAGAACCGTGATCTAGCTTAATTTTGAAAAATCGGTATGTGAGCCCTCATAATAAGAGGATTTTGACTTAAATTTTTTTTTCAATTTTTTTTTGCTAACATCTTTAAATGGCTCCTGTACATCGAAAACGCAAAATTTAGAAAAAGTCCAAAACAAAAGTTGTTTCTAACATCAAAACCTTCATTTTGAGACGGAGAACCGTGATCTAGCTTAATTTTGAAAAATCGGTATGTGAGCCCTCATAATAAGAGGATTTTGACTTAATTTTTTTTTGCTAACATCTTTAAATGGCTCCTGTACATCGAAAACGCAAAATTTAGAAAAAGTCCAAAACAAAAGTTGTTTCTAACATCAAAACCTTCATTTTGAGACGGAGAACCGTGATCTAGCTTAATTTTGAAAAATCGGTATGTGAGCCCTCAAATAAGAGGATTTTGACTTAAATTTTTTTTAATCAATTTTTTTTGCTAACATCTTTAAATGGCTCCTGTACATCGAAAACGCAAAATTTAGAAAAAGTCCAAAACAAAAGTTGTTTCTAACATCAAAACCTTCATTTTGAGACGGAGAACCGTGATCTAGCTTAATTTTGAAAAATCGGTATGTGAGCCCTCATAATAAGAGGATTTTGACTTAAATTTTTTTTTCAATTTTTTTTTGCTAACATCTTTAAATGGCTCCTGTACATCGAAAACGCAAAATTTAGAAAAAGTCCAAAACAAAAGTTGTTTCTAACATCAAAACCTTCATTTTGAGACGGAGAACCGTGATCTAGCTTAATTTTGAAAAATCGGTATGTGAGCCCTCATAATAAGAGGATTTTGACTTAAATTTTTTTTCAATTTTTTTTTGCTAACATCTTTAAATGGCTCCTGTACATCGAAAACGCAAAATTTAGAAAAAGTCCAAAACAAAAGTTGTTTCTAACATCAAAACCTTCATTTTGAGACGGAGAACCGTGATCTAGCTTAATTTTGAAAAATCGGTATGTGAGCCCTCATAATAAGAGGATTTTGACTTAAATTTTTTTTTGCTAACATCTTTAAATGGCTCCTGTACATCGAAAACGCAAAATTTAGAAAAAGTCCAAAACAAAAGTTGTTTCTAACATCAAAACCTTCATTTTGAGACGGAGAACCGTGATCTAGCTTAATTTTGAAAAATCGGTATGTGAGCCCTCAAATAAGAGGATTTTGACTTAAATTTTTTTTAATCAATTTTTTTTGCTAACATCTTTAAATGGCTCCTGTACATCGAAAACGCAAAATTTAGAAAAAGTCCAAAACAAAAGTTGTTTCTAACATCAAAACCTTCATTTTGAGACGGAGAACCGTGATCTAGCTTAATTTTGAAAAATCGGTATGTGAGCCCTCAAATAAGAGGATTTTGACTTAAATTTTTTTTAATCAATTTTTTTTTGCTAACATCTTTAAATGGCTCCTGTACATCGAAAACGCAAAATTTAGAAAAAGTCCAAAACAAAAGTTGTTTCTAACATCAAAACCTTCATTTTGAGACGGAGAACCGTGATCTAGCTTAATTTTGAAAAATCGGTATGTGAGCCCTCATAATAAGAGGATTTTGACTTTTTTTAATCAATTTTTTTTTGCTAACATCTTTAAATGGCTCCTGTACATCGAAAACGCAAAATTTAGAAAAAGTCCAAAACAAAAGTTGTTTCTAACATCAAAACCTTCATTTTGAGACGGAGAACCGTGATCTAGCTTAATTTTGAAAAATCGGTATGTGAGCCCTCAAATAAGAGGATTTTGACTTAAATTTTTTTTAATCAATTTTTTTTTGCTAACATCTTTAAATGGCTCCTGTACATCGAAAACGCAAAATTTAGAAAAAGTCCAAAACAAAAGTTGTTTCTAACATCAAAACCTTCATTTTGAGACGGAGAACCGTGATCTAGCTTAATTTTGAAAAATCGGTATGTGAGCCCTCATAATAAGAGGATTTTGACTTAAATTTTTTTTTCAATTTTTTTTTGCTAACATCTTTAAATGGCTCCTGTACATCGAAAACGCAAAATTTAGAAAAAGTCCAAAACAAAAGTTGTTTCTAACATCAAAACCTTCATTTTGAGACGGAGAACCGTGATCTAGCTTAATTTTGAAAAATCGGTATGTGAGCCCTCATAATAAGAGGATTTTGACTTAAATTTTTTTTCAATTTTTTTTTGCTAACATCTTTAAATGGCTCCTGTACATCGAAAACGCAAAATTTAGAAAAAGTCCAAAACAAAAGTTGTTTCTAACATCAAAACCTTCATTTTGAGACGGAGAACCGTGATCTAGCTTAATTTTGAAAAATCGGTATGTGAGCCCTCATAATAAGAGGATTTTGACTTAAATTTTTTTTTCAATTTTTTTTTGCTAACATCTTTAAATGGCTCCTGTACATCGAAAACGCAAAATTTAGAAAAAGTCCAAAACAAAAGTTGTTTCTAACATCAAAACCTTCATTTTGAGACGGAGAACCGTGATCTAGCTTAATTTTGAAAAATCGGTATGTGAGCCCTCAAATAAGAGGATTTTGACTTAAATTTTTTTTAATCAATTTTTTTTTGCTAACATCTTTAAATGGCTCCTGTACATCGAAAACGCAAAATTTAGAAAAAGTCCAAAACAAAAGTTGTTTCTAACATCAAAACCTTCATTTTGAGACGGAGAACCGTGATCTAGCTTAATTTTGAAAAATCGGTATGTGAGCCCTCAAATAAGAGGATTTTGACTTAAATTTTTTTTTGCTAACATCTTTAAATGGCTCCTGTACATCGAAAACGCAAAATTTAGAAAAAGTCCAAAACAAAAGTTGTTTCTAACATCAAAACCTTCATTTTGAGACGGAGAACCGTGATCTAGCTTAATTTTGAAAAATCGGTATGTGAGCCCTCATAATAAGAGGATTTTGACTTAAATTTTTTTTAATCAATTTTTTTTGCTAACATCTTTAAATGGCTCCTGTACATCGAAAACGCAAAATTTAGAAAAAGTCCAAAACAAAAGTTGTTTCTAACATCAAAACCTTCATTTTGAGACGGAGAACCGTGATCTAGCTTAATTTTGAAAAATCGGTATGTGAGCCCTCATAATAAGAGGATTTTGACTTAAATTTTTTTTAATCAATTTTTTTTGCTAACATCTTTAAATGGCTCCTGTACATCGAAAACGCAAAATTTAGAAAAAGTCCAAAACAAAAGTTGTTTCTAACATCAAAACCTTCATTTTGAGACGGAGAACCGTGATCTAGCTTAATTTTGAAAAATCGGTATGTGAGCCCTCATAATAAGAGGATTTTGACTTAAATTTTTTTTAATCAATTTTTTTTGCTAACATCTTTAAATGGCTCCTGTACATCGAAAACGCAAAATTTAGAAAAAGTCCAAAACAAAAGTTGTTTCTAACATCAAAACCTTCATTTTGAGACGGAGAACCGTGATCTAGCTTAATTTTGAAAAATCGGTATGTGAGCCCTCATAATAAGAGGATTTTGACTTAAATTTTTTTTAATCAATTTTTTTTGCTAACATCTTTAAATGGCTCCTGTACATCGAAAACGCAAAATTTAGAAAAAGTCCAAAACAAAAGTTGTTTCTAACATCAAAACCTTCATTTTGAGACGGAGAACCGTGATCTAGCTTAATTTTGAAAAATCGGTATGTGAGCCCTCATAATAAGAGGATTTTGACTTAAATTTTTTTTCAATTTTTTTTTGCTAACATCTTTAAATGGCTCCTGTACATCGAAAACGCAAAATTTAGAAAAAGTCCAAAACAAAAGTTGTTTCTAACATCAAAACCTTCATTTTGAGACGGAGAACCGTGATCTAGCTTAATTTTGAAAAATCGGTATGTGAGCCCTCATAATAAGAGGATTTTGACTTAAATTTTTTTTAATCAATTTTTTTTGCTAACATCTTTAAATGGCTCCTGTACATCGAAAACGCAAAATTTAGAAAAAGTCCAAAACAAAAGTTGTTTCTAACATCAAAACCTTCATTTTGAGACGGAGAACCGTGATCTAGCTTAATTTTGAAAAATCGGTATGTGAGCCCTCAAATAAGAGGATTTTGACTTAAATTTTTTTTAATCAATTTTTTTTTGCTAACATCTTTAAATGGCTCCTGTACATCGAAAACGCAAAATTTAGAAAAAGTCCAAAACAAAAGTTGTTTCTAACATCAAAACCTTCATTTTGAGACGGAGAACCGTGATCTAGCTTAATTTTGAAAAATCGGTATGTGAGCCCTCAAATAAGAGGATTTTGACTTAAATTTTTTTTAATCAATTTTTTTTTGCTAACATCTTTAAATGGCTCCTGTACATCGAAAACGCAAAATTTAGAAAAAGTCCAAAACAAAAGTTGTTTCTAACATCAAAACCTTCATTTTGAGACGGAGAACCGTGATCTAGCTTAATTTTGAAAAATCGGTATGTGAGCCCTCAAATAAGAGGATTTTGACTTAAATTTTTTTAATCAATTTTTTTTTGCTAACATCTTTAAATGGCTCCTGTACATCGAAAACGCAAAATTTAGAAAAAGTCCAAAACAAAAGTTGTTTCTAACATCAAAACCTTCATTTTGAGACGGAGAACCGTGATCTAGCTTAATTTTGAAAAATCGGTATGTGAGCCCTCATAATAAGAGGATTTTGACTTAAATTTTTTTTAATCAATTTTTTTTGCTAACATCTTTAAATGGCTCCTGTACATCGAAAACGCAAAATTTAGAAAAAGTCCAAAACAAAAGTTGTTTCTAACATCAAAACCTTCATTTTGAGACGGAGAACCGTGATCTAGCTTAATTTTGAAAAATCGGTATGTGAGCCCTCATAATAAGAGGATTTTGACTTAAATTTTTTTTAATCAATTTTTTTTGCTAACATCTTTAAATGGCTCCTGTACATCGAAAACGCAAAATTTAGAAAAAGTCCAAAACAAAAGTTGTTTCTAACATCAAAACCTTCATTTTGAGACGGAGAACCGTGATCTAGCTTAATTTTGAAAAATCGGTATGTGAGCCCTCATAATAAGAGGATTTTGACTTAAATTTTTTTTAATCAATTTTTTTTGCTAACATCTTTAAATGGCTCCTGTACATCGAAAACGCAAAATTTAGAAAAAGTCCAAAACAAAAGTTGTTTCTAACATCAAAACCTTCATTTTGAGACGGAGAACCGTGATCTAGCTTAATTTTGAAAAATCGGTATGTGAGCCCTCATAATAAGAGGATTTTGACTTAAATTTTTTTAATCAATTTTTTTTTGCTAACATCTTTAAATGGCTCCTGTACATCGAAAACGCAAAATTTAGAAAAAGTCCAAAACAAAAGTTGTTTCTAACATCAAAACCTTCATTTTGAGACGGAGAACCGTGATCTAGCTTAATTTTGAAAAATCGGTATGTGAGCCCTCATAATAAGAGGATTTTGACTTAAATTTTTTTTTTATCAATTTTTTTTTGCTAACATCTTTAAATGGCTCCTGTACATCGAAAACGCAAAATTTAGAAAAAGTCCAAAACAAAAGTTGTTTCTAACATCAAAACCTTCATTTTGAGACGGAGAACCGTGATCTAGCTTAATTTTGAAAAATCGGTATGTGAGCCCTCATAATAAGAGGATTTTGACTTAAATTTTTTTAATCAATTTTTTTTTGCTAACATCTTTAAATGGCTCCTGTACATCGAAAACGCAAAATTTAGAAAAAGTCCAAAACAAAAGTTGTTTCTAACATCAAAACCTTCATTTTGAGACGGAGAACCGTGATCTAGCTTAATTTTGAAAAATCGGTATGTGAGCCCTCATAATAAGAGGATTTTGACTTAAATTTTTTTTCAATTTTTTTTTGCTAACATCTTTAAATGGCTCCTGTACATCGAAAACGCAAAATTTAGAAAAAGTCCAAAACAAAAGTTGTTTCTAACATCAAAACCTTCATTTTGAGACGGAGAACCGTGATCTAGCTTAATTTTGAAAAATCGGTATGTGAGCCCTCATAATAAGAGGATTTTGACTTAAATTTTTTTAATCAATTTTTTTTTTGCTAACATCTTTAAATGGCTCCTGTACATCGAAAACGCAAAATTTAGAAAAAGTCCAAAACAAAAGTTGTTTCTAACATCAAAACCTTCATTTTGAGACGGAGAACCGTGATCTAGCTTAATTTTGAAAAATCGGTATGTGAGCCCTCATAATAAGAGGATTTTGACTTAAATTTTTTTTTGCTAACATCTTTAAATGGCTCCTGTACATCGAAAACGCAAAATTTAGAAAAAGTCCAAAACAAAAGTTGTTTCTAACATCAAAACCTTCATTTTGAGACGGAGAACCGTGATCTAGCTTAATTTTGAAAAATCGGTATGTGAGCCCTCATAATAAGAGGATTTTGACTTAAATTTTTTTAGCTAACATCTTTAAATGGCTCCTGTACATCGAAAACGCAAAATTTAGAAAAAGTCCAAAACAAAAGTTGTTTCTAACATCAAAACCTTCATTTTGAGACGGAGAACCGTGATCTAGCTTAATTTTGAAAAATCGGTATGTGAGCCCTCATAATAAGAGGATTTTGACTTAAATTTTTTTCAATTTTTTTTTGCTAACATCTTTAAATGGCTCCTGTACATCGAAAACGCAAAATTTAGAAAAAGTCCAAAACAAAAGTTGTTTCTAACATCAAAACCTTCATTTTGAGACGGAGAACCGTGATCTAGCTTAATTTTGAAAAATCGGTATGTGAGCCCTCATAATAAGAGGATTTTGACTTAAATTTTTACCGCATTTCAATTTTTTTTTGCTAACATCTTTAAATGGCTCCTGTACATCGAAAACGCAAAATTTAGAAAAAGTCCAAAACAAAAGTTGTTTCTAACATCAAAACCTTCATTTTGAGACGGAGAACCGTGATCTAGCTTAATTTTGAAAAATCGGTATGTGAGCCCTCATAATAAGAGGATTTTGACTTAAATTTTTTTTGCTAACATCTTTAAATGGCTCCTGTACATCGAAAACGCAAAATTTAGAAAAAGTCCAAAACAAAAGTTGTTTCTAACATCAAAACCTTCATTTTGAGACGGAGAACCGTGATCTAGCTTAATTTTGAAAAATCGGTATGTGAGCCCTCATAATAAGAGGATTTTGACTTAAATTTTTTTAATCAATTTTTTTTTGCTAACATCTTTAAATGGCTCCTGTACATCGAAAACGCAAAATTTAGAAAAAGTCCAAAACAAAAGTTGTTTCTAACATCAAAACCTTCATTTTGAGACGGAGAACCGTGATCTAGCTTAATTTTGAAAAATCGGTATGTGAGCCCTCATAATAAGAGGATTTTGACTTAAATTTTTTTAATCAATTTTTTTTTGCTAACATCTTTAAATGGCTCCTGTACATCGAAAACGCAAAATTTAGAAAAAGTCCAAAACAAAAGTTGTTTCTAACATCAAAACCTTCATTTTGAGACGGAGAACCGTGATCTAGCTTAATTTTGAAAAATCGGTATGTGAGCCCTCATAATAAGAGGATTTTGACTTAAATTTTTTTTCAATTTTTTTTGCTAACATCTTTAAATGGCTCCTGTACATCGAAAACGCAAAATTTAGAAAAAGTCCAAAACAAAAGTTGTTTCTAACATCAAAACCTTCATTTTGAGACGGAGAACCGTGATCTAGCTTAATTTTGAAAAATCGGTATGTGAGCCCTCATAATAAGAGGATTTTGACTTAAATTTTTTTAATCAATTTTTTTTTGCTAACATCTTTAAATGGCTCCTGTACATCGAAAACGCAAAATTTAGAAAAAGTCCAAAACAAAAGTTGTTTCTAACATCAAAACCTTCATTTTGAGACGGAGAACCGTGATCTAGCTTAATTTTGAAAAATCGGTATGTGAGCCCTCATAATAAGAGGATTTTGACTTAAATTTTTTTAATCAATTTTTTTTTGCTAACATCTTTAAATGGCTCCTGTACATCGAAAACGCAAAATTTAGAAAAAGTCCAAAACAAAAGTTGTTTCTAACATCAAAACCTTCATTTTGAGACGGAGAACCGTGATCTAGCTTAATTTTGAAAAATCGGTATGTGAGCCCTCATAATAAGAGGATTTTGACTTAAATTTTTTTTAATCAATTTTTTTTGCTAACATCTTTAAATGGCTCCTGTACATCGAAAACGCAAAATTTAGAAAAAGTCCAAAACAAAAGTTGTTTCTAACATCAAAACCTTCATTTTGAGACGGAGAACCGTGATCTAGCTTAATTTTGAAAAATCGGTATGTGAGCCCTCATAATAAGAGGATTTTGACTTAAATTTTTTTAATCAATTTTTTTTTGCTAACATCTTTAAATGGCTCCTGTACATCGAAAACGCAAAATTTAGAAAAAGTCCAAAACAAAAGTTGTTTCTAACATCAAAACCTTCATTTTGAGACGGAGAACCGTGATCTAGCTTAATTTTGAAAAATCGGTATGTGAGCCCTCATAATAAGAGGATTTTGACTTAAATTTTTTTTAATCAATTTTTTTTGCTAACATCTTTAAATGGCTCCTGTACATCGAAAACGCAAAATTTAGAAAAAGTCCAAAACAAAAGTTGTTTCTAACATCAAAACCTTCATTTTGAGACGGAGAACCGTGATCTAGCTTAATTTTGAAAAATCGGTATGTGAGCCCTCATAATAAGAGGATTTTGACTTAAATTTTTTTTAATCAATTTTTTTTGCTAACATCTTTAAATGGCTCCTGTACATCGAAAACGCAAAATTTAGAAAAAGTCCAAAACAAAAGTTGTTTCTAACATCAAAACCTTCATTTTGAGACGGAGAACCGTGATCTAGCTTAATTTTGAAAAATCGGTATGTGAGCCCTCATAATAAGAGGATTTTGACAAATTTTTTTAATCAATTTTTTTTTGCTAACATCTTTAAATGGCTCCTGTACATCGAAAACGCAAAATTTAGAAAAAGTCCAAAACAAAAGTTGTTTCTAACATCAAAACCTTCATTTTGAGACGGAGAACCGTGATCTAGCTTAATTTTGAAAAATCGGTATGTGAGCCCTCATAATAAGAGGATTTTGACTTAAATTTTTTTTAATCAATTTTTTTTGCTAACATCTTTAAATGGCTCCTGTACATCGAAAACGCAAAATTTAGAAAAAGTCCAAAACAAAAGTTGTTTCTAACATCAAAACCTTCATTTTGAGACGGAGAACCGTGATCTAGCTTAATTTTGAAAAATCGGTATGTGAGCCCTCATAATAAGAGGATTTTGACTTAAATTTTTTTAATCAATTTTTTTTTGCTAACATCTTTAAATGGCTCCTGTACATCGAAAACGCAAAATTTAGAAAAAGTCCAAAACAAAAGTTGTTTCTAACATCAAAACCTTCATTTTGAGACGGAGAACCGTGATCTAGCTTAATTTTGAAAAATCGGTATGTGAGCCCTCATAATAAGAGGATTTTGACTTAAATTTTTTTTAATCAATTTTTTTTGCTAACATCTTTAAATGGCTCCTGTACATCGAAAACGCAAAATTTAGAAAAAGTCCAAAACAAAAGTTGTTTCTAACATCAAAACCTTCATTTTGAGACGGAGAACCGTGATCTAGCTTAATTTTGAAAAATCGGTATGTGAGCCCTCATAATAAGAGGATTTTGACTTAAATTTTTTTTTCAATTTTTTTTTGCTAACATCTTTAAATGGCTCCTGTACATCGAAAACGCAAAATTTAGAAAAAGTCCAAAACAAAAGTTGTTTCTAACATCAAAACCTTCATTTTGAGACGGAGAACCGTGATCTAGCTTAATTTTGAAAAATCGGTATGTGAGCCCTCATAATAAGAGGATTTTGACTTAAATTTTTTTTAATCAATTTTTTTTGCTAACATCTTTAAATGGCTCCTGTACATCGAAAACGCAAAATTTAGAAAAAGTCCAAAACAAAAGTTGTTTCTAACATCAAAACCTTCATTTTGAGACGGAGAACCGTGATCTAGCTTAATTTTGAAAAATCGGTATGTGAGCCCTCATAATAAGAGGATTTTGACTTAAATTTTTTTTAATCAATTTTTTTTGCTAACATCTTTAAATGGCTCCTGTACATCGAAAACGCAAAATTTAGAAAAAGTCCAAAACAAAAGTTGTTTCTAACATCAAAACCTTCATTTTGAGACGGAGAACCGTGATCTAGCTTAATTTTGAAAAATCGGTATGTGAGCCCTCATAATAAGAGGATTTTGACTTAAATTTTTTTTTGCTAACATCTTTAAATGGCTCCTGTACATCGAAAACGCAAAATTTAGAAAAAGTCCAAAACAAAAGTTGTTTCTAACATCAAAACCTTCATTTTGAGACGGAGAACCGTGATCTAGCTTAATTTTGAAAAATCGGTATGTGAGCCCTCATAATAAGAGGATTTTGACTTAAATTTTTTTTAATCAATTTTTTTTGCTAACATCTTTAAATGGCTCCTGTACATCGAAAACGCAAAATTTAGAAAAAGTCCAAAACAAAAGTTGTTTCTAACATCAAAACCTTCATTTTGAGACGGAGAACCGTGATCTAGCTTAATTTTGAAAAATCGGTATGTGAGCCCTCATAATAAGAGGATTTTGACTTAAATTTTTTTTAATCAATTTTTTTTGCTAACATCTTTAAATGGCTCCTGTACATCGAAAACGCAAAATTTAGAAAAAGTCCAAAACAAAAGTTGTTTCTAACATCAAAACCTTCATTTTGAGACGGAGAACCGTGATCTAGCTTAATTTTGAAAAATCGGTATGTGAGCCCTCATAATAAGAGGATTTTGACTTAAATTTTTTTTTGCTAACATCTTTAAATGGCTCCTGTACATCGAAAACGCAAAATTTAGAAAAAGTCCAAAACAAAAGTTGTTTCTAACATCAAAACCTTCATTTTGAGACGGAGAACCGTGATCTAGCTTAATTTTGAAAAATCGGTATGTGAGCCCTCATAATAAGAGGATTTTGACTTAAATTTTTTTAATCAATTTTTTTCGCTAACATCTTTAAATGGCTCCTGTACATCGAAAACGCAAAATTTAGAAAAAGTCCAAAACAAAAGTTGTTTCTAACATCAAAACCTTCATTTTGAGACGGAGAACCGTGATCTAGCTTAATTTTGAAAAATCGGTATGTGAGCCCTCATAATAAGAGGATTTTGACTTAAATTTTTTTAATCAATTTTTTTCGCTAACATCTTTAAATGGCTCCTGTACATCGAAAACGCAAAATTTAGAAAAAGTCCAAAACAAAAGTTGTTTCTAACATCAAAACCTTCATTTTGAGACGGAGAACCGTGATCTAGCTTAATTTTGAAAAATCGGTATGTGAGCCCTCATAATAAGAGGATTTTGACTTAAATTTTTTTAATCAATTTTTTTCGCTAACATCTTTAAATGGCTCCTGTACATCGAAAACGCAAAATTTAGAAAAAGTCCAAAACAAAAGTTGTTTCTAACATCAAAACCTTCATTTTGAGACGGAGAACCGTGATCTAGCTTAATTTTGAAAAATCGGTATGTGAGCCCTCATAATAAGAGGATTTTGACTTAAATTTTTTTAATCAATTTTTTTCGCTAACATCTTTAAATGGCTCCTGTACATCGAAAACGCAAAATTTAGAAAAAGTCCAAAACAAAAGTTGTTTCTAACATCAAAACCTTCTTTTTGAGACGGAGAACCGTGATCTAGCTTAATTTTGAAAAATCGGTATGTGAGCCCTCATAATAAGAGGATTTTGACTTAATTTTTTTTTATCAATTTTTTTCGCTAACATCTTTAAATGGCTCCTGTACATCGAAAACGCAAAATTTAGAAAAAGTCCAAAACAAAAGTTGTTTCTAACATCAAAACCTTCATTTTGAGACGGAGAACCGTGATCTAGCTTAATTTTGAAAAATCGGTATGTGAGCCCTCATAATAAGAGGATTTTGACTTAAATTTTTTTAATCAATTTTTTTCGCTAACATCTTTAAATGGCTCCTGTACATCGAAAACGCAAAATTTAGAAAAAGTCCAAAACAAAAGTTGTTTCTAACATCAAAACCTTCATTTTGAGACGGAGAACCGTGATCTAGCTTAATTTTGAAAAATCGGTATGTGAGCCCTCATAATAAGAGGATTTTGACTTAAATTTTTTTTTTTTGCTAACATCTTTAAATGGCTCCTGTACATCGAAAACGCAAAATTTAGAAAAAGTCCAAAACAAAAGTTGTTTCTAACATCAAAACCTTCATTTTGAGACGGAGAACCGTGATCTAGCTTAATTTTGAAAAATCGGTATGTGAGCCCTCATAATAAGAGGATTTTGACTTAAATTTTTTTTTATCAATTTTTTTCGCTAACATCTTTAAATGGCTCCTGTACATCGAAAACGCAAAATTTAGAAAAAGTCCAAAACAAAAGTTGTTTCTAACATCAAAACCTTCATTTTGAGACGGAGAACCGTGATCTAGCTTAATTTTGAAAAATCGGTATGTGAGCCCTCATAATAAGAGGATTTTGACTTAAATTTTTTTTAATCAATTTTTTTCGCTAACATCTTTAAATGGCTCCTGTACATCGAAAACGCAAAATTTAGAAAAAGTCCAAAACAAAAGTTGTTTCTAACATCAAAACCTTCATTTTGAGACGGAGAACCGTGATCTAGCTTAATTTTGAAAAATCGGTATGTGAGCCCTCATAATAAGAGGATTTTGACTTAAATTTTTTTTAATCAATTTTTTTCGCTAACATCTTTAAATGGCTCCTGTACATCGAAAACGCAAAATTTAGAAAAAGTCCAAAACAAAAGTTGTTTCTAACATCAAAACCTTCATTTTGAGACGGAGAACCGTGATCTAGCTTAATTTTGAAAAATCGGTATGTGAGCCCTCATAATAAGAGGATTTTGACTTAAATTTTTTTTTAATCAATTTTTTTCGCTAACATCTTTAAATGGCTCCTGTACATCGAAAACGCAAAATTTAGAAAAAGTCCAAAACAAAAGTTGTTTCTAACATCAAAACCTTCATTTTGAGACGGAGAACCGTGATCTAGCTTAATTTTGAAAAATCGGTATGTGAGCCCTCATAATAAAAGGATTTTGACTTAAATTTTTTTTTTTTTTTCGCTAACATCTTTAAATGGCTCCTGTACATCGAAAACGCAAAATTTAGAAAAAGTCCAAAACAAAAGTTGTTTCTAACATCAAAACCTTCATTTTGAGACGGAGAACCGTGATCTAGCTTAATTTTGAAAAATCGGTATGTGAGCCCTCATAATAAAAGGATTTTGACTTAAATTTTTTTTTTTTTCGCTAACATCTTTAAATGGCTCCTGTACATCGAAAACGCAAAATTTAGAAAAAGTCCAAAACAAAAGTTGTTTCTAACATCAAAACCTTCATTTTGAGACGGAGAACCGTGATCTAGCTTAATTTTGAAAAATCGGTATGTGAGCCCTCATAATAAGAGGATTTTGACTTAAATTTTTTTTGCTAACATATTTAAATGGCTCCTGTACATCGAAAACGCAAAATTTAGAAAAAGTCCAAAACAAAAGTTGTTTCTAACATCAAAACCTTCATTTTGAGACGGAGAACCGTGATCTAGCTTAATTTTGAAAAATCGGTATGTGAGCCCTCAAATAAGAGGATTTTGACTTAAATTTTTTTTTGCTAACATCTTTAAATGGCTCCTGTACATCGAAAACGCAAAATTTAGAAAAAGTCCAAAACAAAAGTTGTTTCTAACATCAAAACCTTCATTTTGAGACGGAGAACCGTGATCTAGCTTAATTTTGAAAAATCGGTATGTGAGCCCTCATAATAAAAGGATTTTGACTTAAATTTTTTTTAATCAATTTTTTTCGCTAACATCTTTAAATGGCTCCTGTACATCGAAAACGCAAAATTTAGAAAAAGTCCAAAACAAAAGTTGTTTCTAACATCAAAACCTTCATTTTGAGACGGAGAACCGTGATCTAGCTTAATTTTGAAAAATCGGTATGTGAGCCCTCATAATAAGAGGATTTTGACTTAAATTTTTTTTAGCTAACATCTTTAAATGGCTCCTGTACATCGAAAACGCAAAATTTAGAAAAAGTCTTTTTTGTAATTTTTAGTACATTGTGTTTATATGTTTGTCCAGCATATGAAGAATTGGCAATAATTTCTCTTAAACTAAACAATGACTCGGTACACAAACGGGTTATGTAACAAACATATACTACAATTCGAATTTGCTTTGCTAATTCAAGGTACTTTTTTTTATTTTTAAATGCAATTCCGATTTTTTTATTAAAATTTTAAACTAATTTATTACGATTTCTTATTAATTTTTAAATTTATTTTTAATAAGAATTTTTAAAATTTTTTATTAATTTTTATGATTTTTGTTAATTTTTATGATTTTTTAAATTTTTATGATTTTTTAAATATAAAGATTTAGATTTTTTAAATTTTTAATATTATTAAATATTTTAATATTAATTTGATTAAAAAGTATTATTAAGCGATTATTAATTTTTATAAAATAAAATATAAAAAAGTATTATCTTTAAAAATTAATATTTTAAAAATTTTCTTAATTTAAATTTTTATTTAAAAAATTTATAATAAGAAATTTTAGATGGATTAATTAACCTAATATTTTTTTAAGTATCATATGAAAATTGTACAAATTTAACAAAAAGTAATATCGAAAATATTTTTTATAAATTTTTATTAATTTTTAAAAATATTAAATAACAACCTTTTTTCATAAATTTTTAATTAATTTTTTGAATTTTCGTAATCTTTATCTTTAAAAAATCTACATTAATTAATCAAATTAAAATTAAATTCAAATTTAATTAATTAATTAATTTAAGTAGAAAATTAGTAATCTATTTTTAGATACATTTTAACCATCCCAGACTTAATAAAAAAATTAATAAAATTACCGCATTTTTCCTCGAAATGTGGTAATAGTCAAACAACAACGCGTAACCAAGAGCAACGAAGCGAAAAAAAACTTATAGTCTAATGACACCGCATCAAATACTGACATTTCATAGAAACATCGTTGGCAACATGAACAAAGACATGAAAATTAATTTTTTTAACGCTTTTCCATCGACAGAACTCGTCAACAACGCTTCGTTTGAAAGGAAACTTTTTTTTTCATTCTATCATTGCCGCCAACTTTTTCCGACAATGCCTTTAGAAAAAAAAATGAATAGCGAGATAATTGCGTGTTCAAAAGATGTCGCATTATTGTTTTTACAATGTTCCCTTTTTAGTCTCTTCGTTTTATGAGCAACACTTGTCTATCTAGCTGCCTTGGAAAGATGACGCGACGTTAATGTATGTGGGAATGCAAGTAAGTATCTTTCGCGGAAAATAATGAAAATTTATCCAGAATATTTTTTTTATCTTTGTTAATTTTTAATTATTGTTAATGCTTCGTTTTCTTATTAATATTATTGTGGAATGAGAAATAATTGTGACGCATCATCCATCCATAAAAGAAAAAGAGAAAAAAAAGGAGGAAAATGTATTCTGGGTGTAACAAAGAAATTAATTTTTAATAATTGAACGAATATAATGCCTCCTATTATTATTAGGATTCGTTACATTCTTCCTTTTTTTTCTTATAATTTTATTACTGAGCAATTTTTCTTAAGAGCGATATGCATGAATGGATGGAGTCATCTGGTTTTTGTTACGAAATTTCCTCCTATTATCTTTTATTCTTCGATCCTTTTTAATTTTTTTTTTCATTAATCGAGGAATTTTCCTTTTGTGACGTGATTAAAAAATTTTCAAAAAATCCAATTCCGAGAAAAGCACAAAAAAAATCAAATAAAACGATCTTG